>NW_027142361.1:28330472-28461132 GCF_026170545.1 Melanerpes formicivorus | reverse complement strand
ACAGGACCTTCTCAGCAGTGGCATAAACCTGCTCATTATGGGCATCTGAATCATATCTTTACAATGGGAGCTGGCCTTCATCTCCCAGTTCATTCCTCTCACTGCACTGAAACCTGAGGTGGAAGGGCATGAGGTCAGGCTGGATGGTATGTGATCTCCCAGTCCCTTACACCTTATCTCCACACAGTCTGAAACAAATGATTAATGGACATATTTCTGATGGCTGGACATTGATGACTGTGAGTTAGAGGCAGCAGCGATGCTTGCTGCACTGAGCAGAGCTTCAAGAAGCTGTGGTGTATTTGGCAAAAGACTAACTGAGGCTAAAACAGGCTGCAGCAGCCCCTGAGCAGTCACATCTCCATGCTTCTAACAAATGGTTTACTTAAAGGGAAAGCCAAACCCAAAGGGGAATGATGCAATTGTTCTGCTTGGAAAAAGACCTCTAAGATCGTTGAGTCCAACCGTTATCTAACCATTATCCAAGTGTGGTGCTAAACCATGGGCCCTCAACAGCACTTTTGATCCCATGCACATTTATTTATCTTCCTGACAGGTGCCACTTACAGCATCACAGTGTTGCCTGCTGCACTGGTATTGGAACAGGCTGCCCATAGAGGTGCCACCTCCCATCCCTGAAGCTGTTCAAAACCAATGCAGACAAGGTACCTTGGGGCATGGTTTAGTGGTCATGGTGGTCTTGGGTTGATGGTTGGACTTAGTAATCCTAGAAGTCTTTTCCAACTGAAATGGATTATGTGAGGAGTGAAGATGAGTAGGAGAGTAACCTCTGTTGGAGACTTCATGATCTTAGGGCTGGAAGGTGTCCAGAGAAGGGCCACAAGGATGGTCAGGGGCTGGAGCTGCTCTGCTATGGAGACAGACTGAGGGAGTTGGGATTGTGCAGTCTGGGAGAAGAGAAGGCTCCCAGCAGGCCTCCTTGTGGCCTTCCAGTATCTGAAGGGGGCTCCAAGAAAGCTGGGGAGGGACTTTTGAGGGTGTCAGGGAATGATAGGACTAGGGGTAATGGAACAGAAACTAGAAATAGGGACATTCAGATTGGATGTTAGGAAGTTTGTTCCCCATGAGGGTGGTGAGAGACTGGCACAGGTTGCCCAGGGCGGTGGTGAAGCCTCATGCTGGAAGTTTTTTGCAGCTAGGATGGATGTGGCTGTGAGCAACCTGCTGTAGTGTGAGGTGTCCCTGGCCATGGCAGGGGGGGATGGAACTGGCTGATCCTTGAGGTCCCTTCCAACCCTAACAATTCTCTGATTCTATGATTCTAACCCTTATGATTCTGTAATGGATTCATGATTCTCCTTCTCTGCTCTGTAATTCGAAGGTACTATGACAGCTGTAGCAGGTCAGGAGCTGTGGCACAAAGTTCTGTGTACATTACAGAAGCAGAACCTGGTTTATGAGCTGCTTCCTTTCATAGGTGGTTTTCCTACCTTTTCATTGAATGGCTTTCAAGTGCAGTTGCCACCAAAAGAAATCCCCTTAGGCTTTGGGATGTAAGAAGGAAGAACTAAGGGGGTGTTGTGTTTTTTTTTTCCTAGTGAGCTGCTGCTGAGTTTTCTATCAGCATTGCTTTGGTTTGCATTCCTCAGCATGCTTTGGCAGTGCTTCAAAACATCATCTAAATATAGGGATCTTCAAAGCCTGGGGTCATGTTACTGCCACATCAGCAGTAGGAGCAGCAGCAGCAGACTAGGAAGAGCTCCCAGGGTTTGCTGGGAGACCACAGAACATGGGAGACCAGAAAGCCTCTTCTTCTTCCCCAATCACACTTTGACTAAGTGGATACCTAAGTAGTAATTAAAAGAGCCAGTGAGTAGCAAGATTGGCCCTTGTCTGGTGGTTATCTGTGCTTTAAATAGAGATGCAGATCTTCTGAGGAGTGGCTGAGGGACTGGGGCTCCTTAGCCTGAGGAAAAGCAGCCTGAGGGGAGACCTCATCTCTACCATCCCTGACAGGAAGTTGGCATCAGGGGTTGGGCTCTTCTCCCTAGTAGCAAGTGACAGGATGAGAGGAAATGGACTCAAGTTGCACCAGGGGAGGTTTAGGTTGGATCTGAGAAGAAAGTTGTTGAATGAAAGGGTTCCAAAACGCTGGCACAGGCTGTCCAGGGAGGTGCTTGGATCCCATATTTGGAGGTGTTTGAAAGAGGCAGGGATGTGGTGCTGAGGGCCATGGTTTAGCTCCAGCCTTGTAGCCTTAGAGAATGGTTGGACTAGATGACCCTGGAGGTCTGATTCCATGTTTTTAGCTTTTGTACAACTTTTCTGAAGTCTTCACTTCCTTGGATACATTCAAGTTCTCCTTGTGGTCACATTACCACCCTCTCTGAAGGATCCCTCTTGTCCCTCTTCACCATAGCTGTATGAGTGACCATACAGATTGTCTGTTACCAAGACCAAGCCCTGGCATTCCTTAACTTGGACATTATTCCAGGTATCAACATCATCACAAATTATTGAACTTCACAAGTATTATTTGGGGTTGTTTTTTTCTCCACACAGCTTTATACATCTATATAACTGAGTGGTCCTGGCCTTACAATAGCGTTTCAAGTGTTACACATTGCATTTTCTGCACTTTTTTTAAGACTCACGCACTCCAGATCTACCCAAAATGTTAAGGGCTCTCCATTAGGCTAAATCACAGAACCACAGAGTGTCAGGGTTAGAAGGGACCTCAGAAGATCATCCAGTCCAACCCCCCCTGCCAGAGCAGGATCACCCAGGGCAAGTCACCCGGAAACAGTCCTGGGACCAGTCTTATTCAACATCTTTGTCAGTGACATGGACAGTGGCATTGAGTGCACCCTCAGCAAGTTTGCTGATGACACCAAGCTGTGTGGGTGCAGCAGACACGCTGGAGGGAAGGGAGGCCATCCAGGGGACCTTGACAGGCTGGAGAGGTGGGCACAAGCCAACCTCATGAGGTTCAACAAGACCAAGTGCAGGGTCCTGCATCTGGGTGGAGGCAATCCCAGGCACAAAATACAGGCTGGGCAGGGACTGGCTGGAAAGCAGCCCTGAGGAGAGAGACTTGGGGGTGCTGGTGGACAAAAAGCTCAACATGAGCTCTCAGTGTGCACTTGCAGCCCGCAAAGCCAATCAGATCCTGGGCTGCATCAGGAGAAGTGTGGCCAGCAGGTCAAGGGAGGTGATTCTCCCCCCTCTACTCAGCTCTGGTGAGACCCCACCTGGGAGTACTGCGTCCAGTTCTGGAGCCCCTAATACAAGAGGGATATGGACGTGCTGGAACGTGTCCAGAGAAGGGCCACAAGGATGATCAGAGGGCTGGAGCACCTCTCCTATGAGGACAGACTGAAGGAGTTGGGGCTCTTCAGTCTGCAGAAGAGAAGGCTCCGAGGAGACCTAATTGTGGCCTTCCAGTATCTGAAGGGGGGCCTACAGGAAGGCTGGTGAAGGACTTCCTCAGGATCTCAGGTAGTGATAGGAGTAGGGGGAATGGGATGAAGCTGGGAGGTGGGGAGATTCAGGCTAGATGTGAGGAGGAGGTTCTTCACTGTGAGAGTGGTGAGGCACTGGAATGGGTTGTCCAGGGAGGTGGTTGAGGCCTCATCCCCTGGAGGTGTTTTAAGACCAGGCTGGATGAGGCTCTGGCCAGCCTGATCTAGTGTGGGGTGTCCCTGCCCATGGCAGGGGGGTTGGAATTAGATGATCCTTGTGGTCCCTTCCAACCCTGAATGATACTATGATACTATGATACTCAGCTGAGCATGGCTCTGAACTCCTGACACTGCCCTGCACATCTTTATCAACATGTGTGAGGTCAGGGGGGATGTTCCACTCCTTTCAATATCTTTGTGGCTCTGTGCTGGACTCTCCGAAGCATGCTGGAGAAGAGGAGGCTGAGGGGAGACCTTCTTGCTCTCTCCAACTCCCTGAAGGGAGGTTGTAGCCAGGAGGGGGTTGGTCTCTTCTCCCAGGCAACCGGCACCAGAACAAGGGGACACAGTCTCAAGCTGTGCCAGGGGAGGTTTAGGCTGGAGGTGAGGAAGAAGTTCTTCACAGACAGATTGGCCATTGGAATGTGCTGCCCAGGGAGGTGGTGGAGTCCCCATCCCTGGAGGTGTTCAAGAAAGACTTGGATGTGGCACTTGAAGCCATGGTTTAGTTAGTCATGAGGTGTTGGGTGATAGGTTGGATCTCTGAGGTCTTTTCCCACCTTATTGATTCTATTGATTCTCTGCTGAGTAGCTGTAGGATGATGGAAAGGATGTAAGCAATCTCTTTGATGTTGCACCTTCTTCTGATCCCTCAGCATGTAAATTATAATGAGGCTCCCCTCTCCCATCAGCAGAGTGAGTGGAAGCAAGCCTGAGTAACAGTTCCTTACACATTACTTCTTGATTTGACACTCTTCCAAATGGAGCTGATCATCACACTTAAGCTCCATATCATTACATCAAGATGTGCAAGAGTTACAGAAAGCAATGAACTCTCCATCAGGCTTTCAATAGTGGGTGCCCTTAGTGGCAGAGAACGAGTCCTCCCCTCCCCACACACAAGAGGTGCTAGAGGGCAGAAATGATTCCCACAGGTTCAGGACAGACAGGAAGCTATTGGGGATAGTCCAGTGGAGGGCCATGAAGATGCCTGTGGGGCCTGGAGCAATCTCCAGTAGAGAAGGGCTGGTGGTAGATGTGATCGTTGGAGGCTGCCTAGGGTGCAGTGACCACGAGATAGTGAAGTTTTCAATATGCATGGGAGATAGGGAGGAGCACCAACAGAACCTTCACCTTGGACTTCTGGAGGGCAAACTTCAGCCTGTTTAAGAAACTTATTTGTAAAGTTCCCTGGGTAGCAGCCCTCAAGAACCGAGTGGTCCAGGATGGTTGGGCTTACTTCAAACAGGAGCTCTTGAAGGCACAGGAACTGGCAGTTCCCATGTGCCGAAAGATGAGCCGGTGAGGAAGGCGACTGGCCTGGATGAGCAAGCAGCTCCTGGAGGATTTAAGGGGAAAAAGAGGCTGTATCACCTTTGGAAGGAGGGAAGGCTTCTCGAGGTATGTTTAAGGAAGCTGTTAGATTATGTAGGAAAAAAATTAGAGAAGCAAAGGCCAGTTGGAACTCAAGCTGGCCACCTCTGTCAAAAGATAATAAAAAGCATTTTTACAAATACATTAACACTAAAAAGAAGGGCAAGAAGAACCTGCACTGCTTATTGGACCTGGAGGGGAACACGGTGACTGAAGACGAGGAAAAGGCAGAGGTCCTGAACACCTTCTTTGCCTCAATTTTTAACAGCAAGGCAGAAGTTCAGGACGAGTGGCCTCCTGTGCTGCGTGATGGGGTCAGGGAGCAGTGTAATGCCCCGGAAATCCAAGAGGAATTAGTTCGGGACCTGCTGAGCCACTTGATATTCACAAGTCCATGGGACCGGATGGGATCCATCCTAGGGTGCCATCTCTGCCATCCCTCTAACGTCAGCAATGGATGAGGACACACTGAGGAAGGGCCAACAGATCAATTCATGGCTCAGGGGCTGGTGCCATCGACAGGGCTTTGGGTTCCACAATCATGGATTGGTTTTCAAGGCACCTGAGCTGAAAACAACTCATGGGACACACTTGTCCCAGAGGGGGATAAGAATCCTGGGGCAGGAATTGGCAGGGCTCATTGATAGGGCTTTAAACTAGATTTGAAGGGGGAAGGGGTTAATAGTCTCCTGCTGGCTGGTGACAAACAGAGGGGCAGCTCACCAGCAGTAGAGAGAAGGAGAGCTGGTAAGGGCTCTCAACTTGCTACCCTGAGGCAAGCCACGAATGATCCACCAGGACATTCTGTGGAAACCGAGGGGATTTGGCACAAGAGGAGGACAGGGCCAGCCCAGCTGAAGTGCTTCTATGCGAATGCGCGCAGCTTGGGCAATAAACAGGATGAGTTAAGTGCCACTGTGCTGCTGGGATGCCACGACATAGTGGCTGTTACTGAAACTTGGTGGGATGAATCCCATGACTGGGATGTAGGCATAGATGGGTATAAACTCTTTAGGAAGGATAGGCAGGGAAGGAGAGGAGGAGGTGTTGCCCTCTATGTCAATAGCCAGTTGGAATCAGTGGAGCTCCAACTGGGGAGGGATGATAAGCTAGTTGAGAGTGTATGGGTCAAAATTAAAGGCAGGACAGGGGAAGAAGATATTACTGTGGGGGTCTCCTACAGGCCACCTGACCAGCAGATCCAAGCAGATGAGGCCCTCCATAGGCAAATAGAAGCAGCTTCCAGGTCACAAGCCCTGGTCCTCATGGGTGATTTCAACCACCCGGACATGTCCTGGAGGGACAACACAGCAAGGCACCAGCAATCCAGGATGTTCCTGGACTGCATAGAAGACAACTTCCTCCTCCAAACGGTGGAGGAACCAACAAGAAATGGTGCTATGCTGGACCTTGTTCTCACCAACAGGGAAGGGCTGGTAAGCAATGTGAGGCTCAGAGACGGCCTTGGCTGCAGTGACCGTGAAGCAGTTGAATTTAACATCCTCAGGGCAATCAGGAGGAAGTATTCCAAGCTCACGACCCTAGACTTTAGGCGTGCAGATTTTGATCGCTTCAGGGATCTGCTAGCCAAAGTGTCATGGGACAAAGCCCTGGAGGGAAGAGGGACCCAGGACAGCTGGTCAGTATTCAAGGACCACCTCCTCTGTGTCCAGGAGCTCTGTGTACCAACAAAGAGAAAAGCAGGTAAGAATGCTAGGAGGCCTGCCTGGATGGGCAAGGAGCTACTGGACACACTATTACTTAAAAGGAAACTCTACAGGAAGTGGAGGGAAGGACAGGTAGAACAGGGGGAATACAAGGAAGCTGCCCGAGCAGCAAGAGTCCTGGTTAGGAAAGCCAAAGCAGAGTTTGAGTTGAATCTAGCCAGGGAGATTAAAGGGAATACTAAGAACTTTTACAGGAATATTAATGGGAAGAAGAAGACTAGGGAAGGTGTGGGCCCCCTCAGAAAGGAAAATGGTGACATGGTCACATGTGATGAGGAAAAGGCTGAGGTACTTAATAACTTCTTTTCCTCAGTCTTCACTGCAAGGGCCTCTAGCCACACTCCTGATGTTATGGAAGTCAAAGCCAGGGACGGGGAGGAAGAACTGCCCATTGTAAGTGCAGATCAGGTTCGTGATCATCTGAAGAACCTGAAAGTGTTCAAGTCCATGGGACCCGACGGTTACACCCACGGGTGCTGAGAGAACTGGCAGATGAGGTTGCTAAACCCCTCTCTATTATATTTCAAAAGTCATGGCAGTCTGGGGAAGTCCCCACAGACTGGAAAAGGGGAAAACATTGCCCCCATCTTCAAAAAGGGCAAGAAGGAGGAACCAGGGAACTACAGGCCAGTCAGTCTCACCTCTGTGCCTGGAAAGATCATGGAGCAGATCCTCCTGGAGGCACTACTCGCTCAAAAGAATAGTGAAGAGGTGATTGGGAGCAGTCAGCATGGCTTTGCCAAGGGCAAATCCTGCCTGACCAACCTGGTGGCCTTCTATGAGCAGGTGACAAAATTAATAGATGAGGGGCGAGCAACTGATGTCGTTTACCTGGACCTGAGCAAAGCCTTCAACACTGTCCCACACCACATCCTGGTCTCCAAACTGGTGACACATGGGTTTGATGGGTGGACCACTAGATGGATAAGGAACTGGCTTGATGGCTGCACCCAAAGAGTGGCTGTCAATGGCTCCATGTCCCAGTGGAGGCCAGTGACAAGTGGAGTCCCTCAGGGATCAGTCCAGGGACCTGTCTTATTCAACATCTTTGTGGGGGACATGGACAGTGGCATTGAGTGCACCCTCAGCAAGTTTGCTGATGACACCAAGCTGTGTGGTGCAGCAGACACGCTGGAGGGAAGGGAGGCCATCCAGAGGGACCTTGACAGGCTGGAGAGGTGGGCACAGGCCAACCTCATGAAGTTCAATAAGAGCAAGTGCAGGGTCCTGCATCTGGGTCGAGGCAATCCCAGGCACAAATACAGGCTGGGCAGTGACTGGATGGAGGGTAGCCCTGAGGAGAGAGACTTGGGGGTGCTGGTGGACAAAAAGCTCAACATGAGCTCTCAGTGTGCACTTGCAGCCCGCAAAGCCAATCAGATCCTGGACTGCATCAGGAGAAGTGTGGCTAGCAGGTCGAGGGAGGTGATCCTCCCCCTCTACTCAGCCCTGGTGAGACCCCACCTGGAGTACTGTGTCCAGTTCTGGAGCCCCTATTACAAGAGGGATGTGGAGGTGCTGGAACGTGTCCAGAGAAGGGCCACGAGGATGATCAGAGGGCTGGAGCACCTCTCCTATGAGGACAGACTGAAGGAGTTGGGGCTGTACAGTCTGCAGAAGAGAAGGCTCCGAGGAGACCTAATTGTCGCCTTCCAGTATCTGAAGGGGGCCTACAGGAAGGCTGGGGAAGGACTTCTCAGGATCTCAGGTAGTGATAGGACTAGGGGGAATGGAATGAATCTGGAGGTGGGGAGATTCAGGCTGGATGTGAGGAGGAGGTTCTTCACCATGAGAGTGGTGAAACCCTGGAATGGGTTGTCCAGGGAGGTGGTCGAGGCCCCGTCCCTGGGGGTGTTTAAGAGCAGGCTGGATGAGGCTCTGTCCAGCCTGATCTAGTGTGGGGTGTCCCTGCCCATGGCAGGGGGGTTGGAACTAGATGATCCTTGTGGTCCCTTCCAACCCTGAATGAAACTATGAAACTATGAGAGACCTGGCAGATGAGCTGGCCAAGCTGCTCTCCATCATTTTCCTCCAGTCCTGGCTCACTGGTGAGGTCCCAGGTGACTGGAAACTGGCCAATGTGGTCCCCATCCACAAGAAGGGTCGGATGGAGGAATCCAGAAACTACAGGCCTGTCAGCCTGACCTCGGTGACAGGGAAAATGATGGAGCAGATTATCCTGGCGGCAATAACTGCGCACCTGAAGGATGGCCAAGGGCTCAGGTCCAGCCAACATGGATTTAGGAAGGGCAGGTCCTGCCTCTCCAACCTGATCTCCTTCTATGATCAGGTGACCCGTCTGGTGGACGTGAGGAGGCCTGTGGATGTGGTCTACCTGGACTTCAGCAAGGCCTTTGACACCATCCCCCACAGCAAACTGCTGGCTAAGCTGTCAGCTCATGGCTTGGACCGCAACACTCTGTGCTGGGTTAGGAACTGGCTGGAGGGCCGAGCCCAGAGAGTGGTGGTGAATGGCGCCACATCCAGATGGCGGCCAGTCACCAGTGGTGTCCCCCAGGGATCAGTGCTGGGCCCCGTCCTCTTTAACATCTTCATTGATGATCTGGATGAGGGGATTGAGTCAGTCATCAGCAAGTTTGCAGATGACACCAAGTTAGGAGCAGATGTTAGTCAGTTAGAGGGTAGAAAGGCTCTGCAGAGGGACCTCGACCGACTGGACAGATGGGCAGAATCCAATGGGATGGCATTCAACAAGTCCAAGTGCCGAGTGCTGCACTTTGGCCACGGCAATCCCATGCAAAGCTACAGGCTGGGGTCAGAGTGGCTGGAGAGCTCCCAAACAGAGAGGGACCTGGGGGTGCTGATCGACAGCCACCTGAATAGGAGCCAGCAGTGTGCCCAGGTGGCCAGGAGGGCCAATGGCATCCTGGCCTGCATTAGGAATAGTGTATCCAGCAGGAGCAGGGAGGTCATTGTGCCCCTGTACTCTGCATTGGTTAGGCTGCACCTTGAGTACTGTGTCCAGTTCTGGGCCCCTGTAATGGGTTGGGGCAGACCCCCTCCCCACCATGCGCAGAAACAACAATTCAAACAAACAGATTGCAAAAGTGATAGAAAGTTTAAATAGAGAACAGTGAGTGCGTGCAGAAAGCTACAAACACAGTGACAAGAGAGACCCCAAAACAGTCCCAGAAAGATCCCATTCCCACCTGAGGGTGCACCCAAAACCCCCAGGGCTCCTCCTTCCCCCCCCACTGCTAGGCTAGTCTCAGATGGCCAGATCTGAGACTGCCCATCCTCCAGTGGCCTTGGGCCTAACCGGGCCCATGGCTGGGAGAACTCTCCCCCAGTTACCAGGTGTCGGAGAGGAAAGGAAGGAGGAAGTGCGAGTCCCCGCCGTAAAATTTATAGTGGTGCGAGGGATTATGGTAGAAATACCTAATTTCCTGTGTCTACCCACTGGGCTGGACTTCTGGACACAGGAAACACCCTCGTAGCAGAGGGCACCCAGCCCAAACTACGACAGCCCCTCAGTTTAAGAAGGACGTCAAGACACTTGAACGTGTCCAGAGAAGGGCAACAAGGCTGGTGAGAGGCCTTGAGCACAAGCCCTATGAGGAGAGGCTGAGGGAGCTGGGATTGTTTAGCCTGGAGAAGAGGAGGCTCAGGGGTGACCTCATTGCTCTCTACAACTACCTGAAAGGTGGTTGTAGCCAGGAAGGGGTTCGTCTCTTCTCTCAGGCAACCAGCACCAGAACAAGGGGACACAGTCTCAAGCTGCACCAGGGGAAGTTTAGGCTCGAGGTGAGGAGAAAGTTCTTCACCAAGAGAGTCATTGGTCATTGGAATGGGCTGCCCAGGGAGCTGGTGGAGTCACCATCCCTGGAGGTGTTCAAGAGGAGATTGGACGTGGCACTTGGTGCCATGGTCTAGTCATGAGGTCTGTGGTGACAGGTTGGACTTGATGATCCTCACGGTCTCTTTCAACCTTAGCAATACTGTGATACTGTGATCTCTCTGAGGCTGAGAGACCTGGGGCTATTGAGCCTGGAGAAGAGCAGATTGAGAGGGGATCTGATCAATGCTGGTCAATATCTGAAGGGTGGAGGTCAAGAGAATGGAGCTGAGCTCATATCAGTGGTGCCAAATGAGAGGAGAAAAGGGAATGGACACAAACTAGAACACAGGAGGATTCACTTCAACTTAAGGAAAATATTCTGCACTTTGAGGGTGGCAGAACACTGAACCAGGCTGCCAAGAGAGGCTGTGGAGTCTCTTTCACTGGAGACTTTCATAACCTACCTGGATGTGTTCCTGCCCTAGGTGACTCTGCTTAGCAGGGGGGTTGGACTGGATGATTATAGAATCACAGAATCAACCAGGTTGGAAAAGACCTTAGAGATCATCAAGTCCAACCTATTACCTAATACCTAACACCTCAGGATAACTAAACCATGGCTCCAAGTGCCACATCCAAGCCTTTTTTGAACACCTTCAGGGATGGTGACTCCATCACCTGCCTGGACAGCACATTCCAATGGCCAATTACTCTTGCTGGGAAGGACTTTCTCCTCACCTCCAGCCTAAACTTCCCCTGGTGTAGCTTGAGACTGTGTCCTCTTGTTCTGGTGCTGCTATCTCTAACCTCCTTCCAGGTAGTTGTAGGTCCCTTCCAACACCCACCATCCTGTGATTCTCTTCGCTAGTGATGTGGCCTTGGTAATGAGCTCCAATTAACACCTAGCAGTAACAAGAAATTAATTGTCAGGCATGAAACCACGGGAAGGCAGCTTGTCCTAAAGAAGAATGACAAGGGTGCTGCATTCCCAGGGGGTGATTTTGCCAAACTTCTGACCTACAAGACCAGGAGCAGCCAAATGCCAACATTAAGAAATCCCTTGTGAGCACGGACCCTAGAGGTGTTCTCCCCCCTAAGAGATTTCAAAGGAGAGAGAAGATGACACAACTGAGGCAAAGTGAGTTTGTTCTCATTAGGAATAACCTGGTTCAGTCAGCAGTGCTCCCACTTGCTGAGGCAGCATCAGGTACATGTTGAAAGGATTTTTGTAAAGTGATTGTCCCACAAGTCACAGGCAGGGGTTGGAAGGGACCCAAAGAGATCATTGAGTCCAGCCCCCCTGCCAGAGCAGGACCATGCAGTCTAGCTCAGGTCACAGAGGAACACATCCAGACAGGCCTTTAAAGTTTCCAGAGAAGGAGACTCCACAACCTCTCCAGGCAGCCTCCTCCAAGGCTCCGTGACCCTTACAGTAAAGAAGTTCCCCCTTGTTAACCTTTATTAGAATAAACCAAACCAGGTTGGAAGAGACCTTCAAGATCATCGTGTCCAATCCATCAACCAATCCAACCCACCCAAACAGCTAACCTATGGCACCAAGTACCCCATCAAGTCTCCTCCTGAACACCTTCAATGACGGCGACTCCACCACCTCCCTGGGCAGCCCATTCCATAGCGCAATCACTCTTTCTGTATAGAATTTCTTCCTAACATCCAACCTGAACCTCCCCTGGCGCAGCCTGAGACTGTGTCCTCTTGTTCTGGTACTGGGTGCCTGGGAGAAGAGACCATCATCCGCCTGTCTGCAACCTCCCTTCAGGTAGTTGTAGAGAGTGATAAGGTCACCCCTGAGTCTCCTCTTCTCCAGGCTGAGCAACCCCAGCTCCCTCAGTCTTTCCTCATAGGGCTTGTGTTCCAAACCCCTCACCAACTTTGTTGCTCTTCTCTGGACTCGTTCCAGCAAGTCAACATCCTTCCTAAACTGAGGGGCCCAGAACTGGACACAGTACTCGAGGTGTGGCCTAACCAGTGCAGTATACAGGGGCAGAATGACCTCCCTGCTCCTGCTGGCCACACTGTTCCAGATGCAGGCCAGGATGCCATTGGCCCTCTTGGTTGCCTGGGCACACTGCAGGCTCATGTTCAGCCTACCATCGACTAGTACCCCCAGGTCCCTCTCTGCCTGGCTGCTCTCCAGCCACTCTGACCCCAGAGTGCATGGGGTTGTTGTGGCCAATGTGCAGAACCCGGCACTTGGATGTGTAAAATCTCATGCCGTTGGATTCTGCCCATCTGTCCAGTGTCACAGTATCACAGTATAACTTAGGTTGGAAAGGACCTCGAGGATCATCGAGTCCAACCTATCAACACAGACCCCATAACTAGACCATGGCACCAAGTGCCACGTCTAATCTCCCCTTGAACGCCTCCAAGGATGGTGACTCAACCACCTCCCTGGGCAACCCGTTCCAATGACGAATGACTTGCTCAGTGAAGAACTACCTCCTCACCTCGAGTCTAAACCTCCCCTGGCGCAGCTTGAGACTGTGTCCCCTTGTTCTGGTGCTGGTTGCCTGAGAGAAGAGACCAAGCCCTTCCTGGATACAACCACCCCTCAGGTAGTTGTAGAGGGCAATGAGGTCACCCCTGAGCCTCCTCTTCTCCAGGCTAAACAATCCCAGCTCCCTCAGCCTCTCCTCATAAGGCTTGTGCTAAAGGCCTCTCACCAGCCTTGTTGCCCTTCTCTGGACACGTTCAAGTGTCTCGATGTCCTTCTTAAACTGAGGGGCCCAGAACTGGACACAGTACTCAAGGTGCGGCCTAACCAAAGCAGAGTACAGGGGCACAGTGACTTCCCTGCTCCTGCTGGCCACACTATTCCTAATGCAGGCCAGGATGCCATTGGCCCTCTTGGCCACCTGAGCACACTGCTGGCTCCTATTCAGGTGGCTGTCGATCAGCACCCCCAGGTCCCTCTCTGTTTGGGAGCTCTCCAGCCACTCTGACCCCAGCCTGTAGCTTTGCATGGGATTGCCGTGGCCAAAGTGCAGCACTCGGCACTTGGACTTGTTGAATGCCATCCCATTGGATTCTGCCCATCTGTCCAGTCGGTCGAGGTCCCTCTGCAGAGCCTTTCTACCCTCTAACTGACTAACATCTGCTCCTAACTTGGTGTCATCTGCAAACTTGCTGATGACTGACTCAATCCCCTCATCCAGATCATCAATGAAGATGTTAAAGAGGACGGGGCCCAGCACTGATTCCTGGGGGACGCCACTGGTGACTGGCCGCCATCTGGATGTGGCGCCATTCACCACCACTCTCTGGGCTCGGCCCTCCAGCCAGTTCCTAACCCAGCACAGAGTGTTGCGGTCCAAGCCATGAGCTGACAGCTTAGCCAGCAGTTTGCTGTGGGGGATGGTGTCAAAGGCCTTGCTGAAGTCCAGGTAGACCACATCCACAGGCCTCCTCACGTCCACCAGACGGGTCACCTGATCATGGAAGGAGATTAGCTTGGAGAGGCAGGACCTGCCCTTCCTAAATCCATGTTGGCTGGACCTGAGCCCTTGGCCATCCTTCAGGTGCGCAGTTATTGCCGCCAGGAAAATCTGCTCCATCATTTTCCCTGGCACTGAGGTCAGGCTGACTGGCCTGTAGTTTCTGGATTCCTCCATCCGACCTTTCATAGTTTCATAGTTTCATAGTTTCATTCAGGGTTGGAAGGGACCACACGGATCATCTAGATCCAACCCCCCTGCCATGGGCAGGGACACACCACACTAGACCAGGCTGGACAGAGCCTCATCCAGCCTGCTCTTAAACACCTCCAGGGATGGGGCCTCAACCACCTCCCTGGACAACCCATTCCAGTGCCTCACCACTCTCACAGTGAAGAACCTCCTCCTCACATCTATCCTGCATCTCCCCACCTCCAGCTTCATTCCATTCCCCCTAGTCCTGTCACTACCTGAGATCCTGAGAAGTCCTTCCCCAGCCTTCCTGCAGGCCCCCTTCAGATACTGGAAGGCCACAATTAGGTCACCTCGGAGCCTTCTCTTCTGCAGACTGAACAGCCCCAACTCCTTCAGTCTGTCCTCATAGGAGAGGTGCTCCAGCCCTCTGATCATCCCTGTGGCCCTTCTCTGGACACGTTCCAGCACCTCCACATCCCTCTTGTAATAGGGGCTCCAGAACTGGACGCAGTATTCCAGGTGGGGTCTCACCAGGGCTGAGTAGAGGGGGAGGATCACCTCCCTCGACCTGCTAGCCACACTTCTCCTGATGCAGCCCAGGATCTGATTGGCTTTGCGGGCTGCAAGTGCACACTGAGAGCTCATGTTGAGCTTTTTGTCCACCAGCACCCCCAAGTCTCTCTCCTCAGGGCTACTTTCCATCCAGTCACTGCCCAGCCTGTATTTGTGCCTGGGATTGCCTCGACCCAGATGCAGGACCCTGCACTTGCTCTTATTGAACTTCATGAGGTTGGCTTGTGCCCACCTCTCCAGCCTGTCAAGGTCCCCCTGGATGGCCTCCCTTCCCTCCAGCGTGTCTGCTGCACCACACAGCTTGGTGTCATCAGCAAACTTGCTGAGGGTGCACTCAATGCCACTGTCCATGTCACTGACAAAGATGTTGAATAAGACAGGTCCCAGGACTGATCCCTGAGGGACTCCACTTGTCACTGGCCTCCACTGGGACATGGAGCCATTGACAGCCACTCTTTGGGTGCAGCCATCAAGCCAGTTCCTTATCCATCTAGTGGTCCACCCATCAAACCCATGTGTCAGCAGTTTGGAGACCAGGATGTGGTGCGGGACAGTGTCGAAGGCTTTGCTCAGGTCCAGGTCAATGACATCAGTTGCTCGCCCCTCATCTATTAATTTTGTCACCTGCTCATAGAAGGCCACCAGGTTGGTCAGGCAGGATTTGCCCTTGGCAAAGCCATGCTGACTGTTCCCAATCACCTCTTCACTATTCTTTTGAGCGAGTAACTGCAAGAGTCAAGCAACACCACTTTCTTTTGGATGGGGACCACATTGGCCAGTTTCCAGTCATCTGGGACCTCACCTGTGCGCCAGGACTGGAGGAAAATGATGGAGAGCAGCTTGGCCAGCTCATCTGCCAGCTCTCTCCGCACCCTAGGGTGGATCCCATACAGTCCCATGGACTTGTGAGTGTCCAAGTGGCTCAGCAGGTCCCGAACTAATTCCTCATGGATTACTGGGGCATTACACTGCTTCCCGACCCCATCGCCCAGCTCTGGAGGCCACTCGTCCTGAACTCCTGCCTTGCTGTTAAAAATTGAGGCAAAGAAGGCGTTCAGGACCTCAGCCTTTTCGTCATCTTGTGTTGAGGTGGAACCTCCTGTGCTGCAGCTTACATCCATTGCTTCTTGTCCTATCACAGGGAGCAAGTAAGCAGAGCCTGTCCACTCCCTCCTGACCCCCAGCCCTCAGATATTTATAAACACTGATTAAATCCCCTCTCAGTCTTCTCTTTTCCAGACTAAAAAGCCCCAGGTCCCTCAGCCTCTCCTTATCAGGCAGTCTCCATTCTCTTCAGCATCTTTATAGCCCTCCTCTGGACTCTCTCCAGCAGATTCCTGTCCCTCCTCAACTGGGGAGCCCAGAACTGGATGTAATACTCCAGGTGAGGTCTCAGCAGGGCAGAGTAGAGGGGGAGGAGAACCTCCCTGGATCTGCTGGCCACACTCTTCTTGATACAGCCCAGGATCCCATTGGAAACTTCTTGGCCACCAGGGCACATTGCTGCCCCATGCAGAACTTGTTCTCCACCAAATGTGTGTCTGATATTTTCTACACAGTCATACCAAAGTTCCCTGTTGTTTTGGGCTTGGTGTTTTTTTGCTGCTCTGCTGATGGTCTAAAACCAAAAAGGCTCACCCAAAGTGTTTCTGTTTTATTTAGGTCATTTAATTCTTCTGGTTTCTTGTGTGTTCCTATAAATAATTCCCCAGGATGAGCAGATGTCACAATGGAGTGAGGAAAATAGGTGAAGCTGATTTATTATTAGTTAAAGAAACCCAAATGAATGAATGAATGAAGCAATAACATTTTATTCCCAGCCATGGTTCAAAGATTTGCAGACTGAGTTCACTGGCTGATGTCTCTTTTGTCTTCATCCAGGTCTTGTTTCTGTAGAGCTGGGTTTTTTCAGGGAGCATCAGATGTATTCCATGTCAAAAGTGAAGGGAAATGGCAGCTGTGCATGGCTGGCAGGGAACCTTTGTTGGCTACTGAAGTGTTGGTGTCTCCCAGGGTGACTTCAAGCTATGGCTTTTTATTTAGTTTAACCTAGCACACTTCATATTTTCATTACCTACCTAACTCTTCTTTCTGTGAAAAAAATGTGGTGGGTGGAAGGGAAAGGCCAAGAAGCCTCCTCCCTTCCCCCTTGTAAGGTAAAGGGAAAGAAACTTGAAGGGAAAGGAAAAAAAAACTCACAAGCTGAATTAGCAAAACAGTGGAGCTATATTTACAAAGCAATGTAGGGTATGCAGGGGAATATTTACAAATTTACAATATCTACAATGTATACAAAGATATACAACAGAGTAACGCAGAAATGAGAGTGACCCCCCTCAAGGCAGAGGGGGTTCCCCACCTCCGCTCTCCCCTCTCTCCCCCCCCTTTCCCCAGAATGGGATAGAAAGAGAAAGAAGAGAGAGGAAAAAAAATGTTAGAAGCAGTTTGTGTTAATTGGAAAGGAGTTAATACAGGCCTGGTATCTGGACTTCAAGGCCGAGGCCTTGGCAGAAAGCCCAGCACAGAGACAGAGAGCTGCTGCACGGTGGAAAGGCGGTAGCAAGACTGATAGAAAAGTCCTGGAAATGTCCAGTTCACTCCCAGTTCCGAAGGTGCTTCCTCCCACTCTCCCAATGAAATTACTTTAGATTATTCCTTCCGTTTACCAACTTCCGTCCACCATATTCCCTTTCTTAAGGGGGCAACGTCAACCGGCCACAGTCCACCCCTTCTAAACAATTTCATTGGCTGTTCATACTGTCCATCCAATCCAAAACGATATTTACAGTTCGTGAGTAAAGTTCATAGTCCATTCCGGCTATGCTCAGATGTAGATGATTCAAAAGTCCAAGAAAATCAGAAAATGAGAAAAATGGAAAACAGTTCATCTCTTCGCCAACAAAGCAAAGAAAAGGGAAACAGGGAAATCTCAGGGTCTCTTAGTTGACTCAGGGCTCTCAGGGATCTCAGGGTTCGTGCACCGTAGATTTCCTCGTTGATTCTTCCTTTGGACGCGATGCAGCTGTACAACAGTTTGAAATTAACTTCTTTCAGCTAAAGTTAAATTTCTTTGTGGAATACACTGAATTTCACCATTCTCTTGCATTACCCAATAAGTGTGACCCGGACCTTCAGCCGAAACCACCCCTCGGACAGGTTTAGCCTCTCCTGAGGGTGAAAATACCCAAACAGTTTTACCTAACAGATTCTTTTCTCTAACAACAGGAACTCTGTCACCTTCTACTTTCCGTAGCAAACCTGAATGTGCAGGTCCAGCTCGGTTCACTGAACCTCTACTATTTACCAGCCAGGTTGCTTGTGCTAAATGCTTTTCCCAGTTTTTCAAAGATCCACCTCCCATGGCTTTGAGAGTGGTCTTCAACAAACCATTGTAGCGTTCAATCTTTCCTGAAGCTGGTGCATAGTAGGGAATGGGGAATATCCACTCAATACCGCGCTCTTTTGCCCAGCTCTTTACAAGGTTGTTCTTGAAATGAGTTCCATTGTCTGACTCAATCCTCTCTGGAGTTCCGTGTGTCCACAGGATCTGTCTCTCCAGACCGAGAATGGTGTTGCGTGCTGTTGCATGTGGAACTGGATAAGTTTCCAACCATCCAGTGTTTGCCTCTACCATAGTAAGCACGTATTGCTTACCAGAACGAGAACGTGGTAGAGTGATGTAGTCAATCTGCCAAGCTTCACCATATTTGTACTTGGACCATCTGTCACCATACCACAAGGGCTTAAGTCGTTTTGCCTGCTTAATAGCAGCACAAATGTCACAGTCAAGGATGACTTGTGTGATAGCATCCATGGAAATGTCTATGGTTCTGTCACGAGCCCATTGGTATGTCGCATCTCTGCCTTGATGTCCTGACGAATCATGAGCCCACCGAGCTAAGAATATCTCACCTCGGTGTTTCCAGTCGAGATCAAGATTAGAGTCCATGTCTACTTGAGAAACTCCTGCAGCTAGATCTGCCTGATGGTTGTGTTGCTGTTCCTCAGTAGCTTTGCTCTTAGGAATGTGAGCATCGATGTGTCTCACTTTCACTGGAATTCTCTCGATTCGATCAGCAATGTCCTGCCACAGGTTGGCTGCCCAAATGGGTTTTCCTTTTCTCTGCCAACCACTCTTCTTCCACTTCTTTAGCCAACCCCATAGAGCATTGGCTACCATCCATGAGTCGGTGTAGAGATAAATCTTTGGCCATCTCTCACGTTCAGCCACGTCGAGAGCTAGCTGGACAGCTTTTACCTCTGCGAACTGACTGGATTCTCCTTCTCCATCTTTCGCCTCTGCAACTCGGCGTGTTGGACTCCACACTGCAGACTTCCACCTTCGCTTGTTTCCAACAAGATGACAGGAACCGTCTGTGAACAAAGCATATTTCTTTTCATCATCAGAAAGGTCATTGTAAGGAGGAGCTTCCTCAGCACAAGTCACTTTCTCCTCTGGAGGTTTAGCACAGTTGATGCCTTCAGGCTAACTTGAGATCACCTCCACTAGACCAGGTCTTTCAAGATTTCCCATTCGAGCTCTCTGTGTTATCAGAGCCATCCACTTGGACCAGGTTGAGTCTGTGGCATGATGTGGTGTGGAACCTTTGCCTTTGAACATCCAATTCAAAACTGGTAATCTGGGAGCTAAGAGAAGTTGTGATTCAGTTCCAATCACTTCAGAAGATGCTTTCACTCCTTCATAGTCAGCTAAAATTTCTTTCTCTGTTGGAGTATAATTTGCCTCTGAACCTCTGTAACCTCGACTCCAGAAACCAAGAGGTCGTCCACGTGTCTCACCTGGAGCTTTTTGCCACAAGCACCAGGTTGGACCATTGTCACTTGCAGCCATGTACAAAATGTTCTTAATGTCTGGACCATCTCGGACAGGTCCCAGACCCATTGCTTGAATTACCTCTTGCTGTATCTGGTCAAAGGCTGCTTGTTGTTCAGGTCCCCAGTGGAAATGGTTTCTCTTTCGAGTCACATCATACAGAGGTTTCACAATCTGACTGTATCCAGGAATGTGCAGTCTCCAAAATCCCACTATCCCCAAGAAACGTAGGGTCTCTTGCTTGTTTGTGATATTTGCCATGGTAGAGACTCTATTTACCACATCCACTGGAATGTGTCGGCATCCATCCTGCCACCACACTCCCAGAAATTGAATCTCTGTGGTAGGTCCTTTCACCTTATCTCGCTTGATGGCAAAACCTGCATTCAGAAGAATGTCAATGATTTTGTTACCTTTCTCGAAGACTTCCTCAGCAGTTTTACCCCAGACGATGATATCATCGATGAACTGGATGTGTTCTGGAGCACCGCCTTTCTCCAGAGCATCGTGGATCACTGCATGACAGATGCTTGATCTGTGGATCCAGGCCATTGGCAGCCTGTTGAAAGTGTACTGGATTCCTCTCCAGGTGAAAGCAAACTGAGGCCTGCATTCCTCTGCTATGGGAATAGAGAAAAATGCATTAGCAATGTCTATGGTAGCATACCATTTGGCCTCTTTGGATTCCAGCTCATACTGTAGTTCCATCATGTCTGGTACAGCTGCACTCATAGGTGGTGTCACTTCATTTAGGGCTCGGTAGTCTACTGTCAGACGCCAGTCTCCATTCTGCTTCTGCACAGGCCACACTGGACTGTTGAAAGGTGAATGAGTTTTGCTGACGACTTTCTGACTTTCCAACTGACGAATCAGATTCTGAATGGGCAACAAAGAGTCACGGTTGGTTCTGTATTGTCTGTGATGCACAGTCTGAGGAGCAACCGGCAATTTAATGTCCTGTATCTTATGTCGTCCCACAACTGCAGATTCATCAGAAAGTTCAGGTCTAGCAGACAGCTTCAATTTTTGTCCATCAATTTCTATAGAAGCTACTCCAAAAGCCCATTTGTAACCTCTAGGGTCCTTGAAACGCCCTTCTTTCAGAAAATCAATTCCCAAAATACAAGGTGCGTCAGGTCCGGTCACAACTGTATGCTTCCTCCATTGTTTACCAGTTAAACTTATATTAACCTCTACCTTACTTAACTCTTGAGATCCACCAGTGACTCCCAGAATAGTTATAGACTCTGATCCCTGATAATTTGATGGCATTATGGTGCACTGAGCTCCTGTGTCAACCAAGGCCCTGTACTTCCGAAATTGTGAAGTGCCAGGCCACTGGATGTACACATCCCAATAGATTCTGTTATCTCTGTTATCCCTCTCCTCCCCCTGGCGGGAGGCAGGGCACCCCTAGTTATGGGGAACATGCGCACATGTGCATTGCACATAGTTTGCAGGGTTATAACTTTGCATGTTATAACTGGAGCCACTGTTGGAGCCATAAGAGTCGTTCTGGGGAACTGTGGAAGTAACAGCTACCCTTCTGGTATTGCTACCTCGGGTTCTGCCACTTTGCAATTCCCTCAGTCTCCTGAAAAGATTAGCAGTTGGTTGGCCATCCCAGCGGTTCATGTTCTCACCAAACTGATCACGCAGAGTTATCCAAATAGTTCTACGTGATTGCCTTGGTGGTCTGTTTTGGAATGACCTGTTTTGGAATGACCTGTTTTGGAATGACCTCCTTGGAGGACGTGTATTCCTCACAGATGAAACTTGTACCCACCTGGAGGAAGAATTGAAATTATCCCTTTGTGCCAATTGGGATATGGAATCTTTCAGATCCTTCATGCAATTCTCAATCTTTCCAGACAGAGTTTCAATGGCTGAAACCAAAGAACCACGTGTCATGCTATCCTCCAATTGTCTCATTTGATCACTGAATTGGCCAACCGTAGGAGAAGCTCCACCATAACTTCTTGACACAATTCTGCTTGCCAGAATGTTTGCATAATTAGAAGGAGCAAGTTTGATGATCTTTTTAGCAAGACCAATACCCACAGGAATGTCATCAGGATTCAGAGTTTCATGTTCACCATAGAGTAGCTCTCTAACAGCAAATTCTCTCAAGCGCTTAATTCCCTCATCTATGGTAGTCCAGGGTTTAGGATTCCAGGGAAGATCATCTCGGGAAGGATATCTCAGGGCAACCGCCATTAAGAGGCACATCCACAGATTAACCTTACCAAGAGCTTCGCCTAGATGTCTATCTATTCCATTATCCCTTGAGAGAGTTCCTAACTGAGCTGCTGACTTGTCTCCAACTGTTAGAGCTGAAGCACCTGTATCATAACACCTACTAAGCCAAGCTAGAACTGGCTCCTTATCTGCCCTGGTGAAATCTTTACGGACATTTCGCAATTCCTCCCGTGGAGAAGAACAGTCCGAAATATCATCTTCATCTTCATCTCCCTGAATTCTTTGCCCATATAATCCTGCTGTCATTCTCCTAAGGATCTCTTTAAGCTGAGAACCACCTTTGCCAGCTGCTTTCTTAACTTCATCTCTATCCTGCTTTGATCTCACTAGGTTAGCTAGATCTTTAAAACAAACCTTCTCTTCCTCCTCAGCAGGATCTTTTAGAGTAGAGGGCCCCTCACCAGGATCAGTCTCCACCTCTTCTTCTCCATCTTTGCCCTTTCCACCTCTAGTCTTTAAAGGAGCCACCTTAACTGGAGCTGTGTTTGAATTTACAGCCACCTTAATGGAAGCTGACAGGTCCTGAGATAAATCAGCTGCTGGGGCAGTGACTTCCGGTCCCACCGAGGGATTGGGCGGAAGTGATGTTGCTCCATTACTGGCCGACGGAGAAGAAGAAGGAGGAGAAGGAGTAGGAGAAGGAGTAGGCGCCATGTTGATACCAGCCGATGCCCTTGGCTGCTTGCTAGAATCAGCAAAGTCATTTAGAGCTGCCTTACCAATTAACTTTTTAGCCTTCTTTTTAGCTGACACAGATTCTGCACAGTCTTCGTCACTAGATGACTCTGGGACTGATCGAGAGCCGCGGCGTTTTCTTTTTGATCTAGTTTTAATAACAAAACAAGCTCTGGATATCTTTCTCTCTCGCCGCAGAGAGAACAGTAAATATGCAATTACCATCACCAGCAACAGATTTATACACATCACATAAATCACCTTTGGATCCCAGGCATCACCTAAAGTTACTCTCTCCTCAGGCGGAATCTTAAAACCCTTTATCTCAATTGGGAGAGTGGTGGAGGTAACATTCCTGTATCTCACTGGCCATAGGAAATTAATACATTTTCCATACCATAATTTAACTCTATACATAACCCACATATAAATTGTCCGCACCAAATATTTACCCAGGTAATCCAAAATCAAACCCAAACAATATCTGTAAACCAGAGCCCCAAAAATTGAAAAGAACAATCGCTCCACAAACCACAATACCTTCATGTTTGCTAATTCAGCTAGAAAACACTAAATCAATCAAGTAATAAATTGAACTAATTATCTGCCGCACGTTGGGTACGCCAATAAAAAAAAATGTGGTGAGTGGAAGGGAAAGGCCAAGAAGCCTCCTCCCTTCCCCCTTGTAAGGTAAAGGGAAAGAAACTTGAAGGGAAAGGAAAAAAAAACTCACAAGCTGAATTAGCAAAACAGTGGAGCTATATTTACAAAGCAATGTAGGTTATGCAGGGGAATATTTACAAATTTACAATATCTACAATATATACAAAGATATACAACAGAGTAACGCAGAAATGAGAGTGACCCCCCTCAAGGCAGAGGGGGTTCCCCACCTCCGCTCTCCCCTCTCTCCCCCCCCTTTCCCCAGAATGGGATAGAAAGAGAAAGAAGAGAGAGGAAAAAAAATGTTAGAAGCAGTTTGTGTTAATTGGAAAGGAGTTAATACAGGCCTGGTAACTGGACTTCAAGGCCGAGGCCTTGGCAGAAAGCCCAGCACAGAGACAGAGAGCTGCTGCACCGTGGAAAGGCGGAAGCAAGACTGATAGAAAAGTCCTGGAAATGTCCAGTTCACTCCCAGTTCCGAAGGTGCTTCCTCCCACTCTCCCAATGAAATTACTTTAGATTATTCCTTCCGTTTACCAACTTCCGTCCCCCATATTCCCTTTCTTAAGGGGGCAACGTCAACCAGCCACACTCAGTCCAAGTTCTCCACTCAATATTTGAAGGTACAACAGCATACACTCTGCTCAAGCACAACACTGAATCAGAAACTCAGCTTTCAGCAGATGCAGACATCCTTGGAGGGCTGGCATAGTACTGATTGACTCCTGTCTGGTTTAGATTCATTCCTGACTGTGCCGATGTCTCAACTGCAGGAAAAGAAATATCTGTTTCTACACCCAACTTGGTTGCAAGGCTAAATATGTAACTTGAAAAAATGCCCAGACAGAGAACCATCAGGCAACCATAGAATTGTCAGGGTTGGAAGGGACCTCAAGGATCAGCCAGTTCCAACCCCCTTGCCATGGCCAGGGACACCTCACACTACAGCAGGTTGCTCACAGACACATCCATCCTAGCTGCGAAAACTTCCAGGCATGAGGCTTCCACCACCGCCCTGGGCAACCTGTGCCAGTCTCTCACCACCCTCATGGGGAACAACTTCTTCCTAATATCCAATCTGAATCTCCTCATTTCTAGTTTTGCTCCATTCCCCCCAGTCCTATCACTCCCTGACACCCTCAAAAGTTCCCCCCCCAGCTTTCTTGGAGGCGTCTTCAGATACTGGAAGGCCACAATTCGGTCTCCTCAGAGCCTTCTCTTCTCCAGTCTGAATAACCCAAATTTCCTCACTCTATCCTCATAGCAGAGCAGCTCCAGCCCTCTGCTCATCCTTGTGGCCCTTCTCTGGACACCTTCCAGCACCTCCAGATCCTTCCTGTAACAGAGGCTCCAGAAGTGGATGCAGTACTCCAGGTGGGGTCTCACCAGAGTGGAGCAGAGGGGAAGAATCACCTCCCTCGCCCTGCTGGCCACGCTTCTCCTCATGCAGATGTTTTCAGTCACCTATGGAGTTAAATTGGAGTTAGATTTTGGCCAATATTGTGTCAATGGAATGATGAAGACTTAAGATTGCCCAAATATTGCAGATTCTTAAGTAGTGTTCACTTAAAGATCTGTGGGGTGTGTTGACGCTGGATGGATGTCAGGTGCCCACCATAGGTGTTCCGTCATTTCCCTCCTCAACTGGATAAAGCAAAGAGAATAGGAAAAAGGAATTGTGGGTCAAGACAGGGACACTGAGAAGTCACTTTCTTGTTGCCATCATGGGCACAGAAAAACTCAACTCAAGGGAGTTAGCTTAACTTATTATCAGTAGGGTAAGGAAAATTAACCCCAAATCTCAATAAACCTTCCCTTCACCCCTCCCTTCTTCCCAGGCTCAGCTTCACTCCTGGCTTTCTCTATCTCCTCTTCCCTAGCAGAACAAAAAACCTCTTTTCAGGGAGATGTAAAGAATCACAGAATCAATAAGGTTGGAAAAGACCTCAAAGATTATCAAGTTCAACCTGTCACCCAGCACCTCCTGACTATTAAACCATGGCTTCATGTGCCACATCCAATCCCTTTTTGAACACCTCCAGGGACGGTGACTCCACCACCTCCCTGGGCAGCACATTCCAATGGCCAACAGCTCTTTCTGTGAAGAATGTGAAGGCCTCCCCTCAGCTTCCTTTTCTCCCAACTGAACTATCCAGTAGCAATATCCATTGCTTTGTACCTACTTGAATGTTTTTCAACACTCTGTTGTGAGTTCTGATGGCAAGAACAGAGACCTGACAAGCTGCAGCACAGGAAGGATGAGCTAGGACAAGGTTCATGCTCACAGTTTCTTTAGCTGTTTTCTCCCTGAAGTTCACATTGGTCAGGCTCCCTGTAAAGCACAAATGAGACTTGAAAAATTGTAAACCAAATGGTCCCTGGACTTCTTCTCTTTGTTACCACAGTCCATCCTATTTTACTTTCCACAATATAAGTAAGTCCTTGGGCCATGCTTAAGTCTGGATGTTAGGAAGAAATTCTTCCTAGAAAGAGAGATTGGCCATTGGAATGTGCTGCCCAGGGAGGTGGTGGAGTCACCATCACTGGAAGTGTTTAAAAAGAGCCTGGATGAGGCTCCCTCAGCCTCTCCTCATAGGGCTTGTGTTCCAAACCCCTCACCAACTTTGTTGCCCTTCTCTGGACACCTTCCAGATTCTATATTCTATGATCTGTTCTTTGATTCTATTCTATTATCTATTCTATGATCTAGGGAAGTCATTCTGCCCTGTGCTCAGCACTGGTTAGGCCACAACTTGCGTCCTGTGTCCAGTTCTGGGCTCCTCAATTCAAGAAAGATGCTGAAATGCTGGAAAATGTCCAGAGAAGGGCAACAAAGCTGGGGAGGGGTCTGGAGCACAGCCCTGTGAGGGGAGGCTGAGGGAGCTGGGGTTGCGTAGCCTGGAGAAGAGGAGGCTGAGGGGAGACCTTCTTGCTCTCTCCAACTCCCTGAAGGGAGGTTGTAGCCAGGTGGGGGTTGCTCTCTTCTCCCAGGCACCCAGCACCAGAACAAGAGGACACAGTCTCAAGCTGTGCCTGGGGAGGTTTAGGCTGGAGGTGAGGAAGAAATTCTTCCCAGCAAGAGAGATTGGGCATTGGGATGTGCTGCCCAGGGAGGTAGTGGAGTCACCATCCCTGGAGGTGTTCAGAAAGGGATTGGATGTGCCACTTGGAGCCATGCCTTAGTTGGCCTGTGGCATTGGGTGACAGGTTGGACTTGATGATCTCTGAGGTCTTTTCCAACCTTATTGATTCTATGATTGTATGATCCTTTCTATGACCTATTCTGTGATCTATTCTATGACCTTTTCTGATTCTATTTTATGATCTATTCTATGATTCTTTCTGTGATCCATTCTATGACCTATTCTGTGATCTATTCTATGATCTGTTCTATGACCTATTCTATGATTCTATTCTATGACCTACTCTATGATCTATTGTATGACTCCATTCTATGATTCCATGCCATGACTGGTTTACAGGTTATAGACACCTTTAGAAGCAGTGCCTGATTCTAAAAGCAAGGCCTAAAAGCAACCAGTACCAGAACAAGAGGACACAGTCTCAGGCTGCACCAGGGGAGGTTTAGGTTGGATGTTAGTGTGACTGTTTGAGGCTGTGCCTTTAAGAAAGGGACAGTGCTGGGACACGCTGGCTGAATGTTTTGGAATAATAAATGTCGAGGGTTGAAGGGGAAGGCCGCAAAAGCCTTCTTCCCCCCCTTAAGTAAAGGGAAGAAAATTGAAAGGAAAAAAAAAACTGCACAGCCGGATTAGCAAAGGGATTGTGTGCTGTATTTACAAAGCAGTTTAGGGAACACAGGGAAAAATATATACAGAATTTACAGTATTTACAATATATACAGAAATATTCAACAAAGTGACACAGAAACAAGATTTCCCTCCTCTGCTGAGGAGGGTTCCCCACCCCTCTACCCCCTTCTCTCCCCCTTTTCCCCAAAGAGGGTTAGAAAGAGAGAAAAAGGAATAATTGTTAATTAAAAGCAGTTACGCAGTTATGTGTTAGAAAAGGCCTTATCTATTTTTTCCAAGGTCAGTCTGGCCGAAAGCCCAGAAAAGCTGCGAGCTGCAGCAAGGAAGAAAAGAAGTGCAGGACTGCTGAGAATACTCTGCTGTACTCCAAGTTCAAAGGTGCTTTCTCCCAGTCTACCAATGAAATTAGTTTAGATCTGTCTTTCGTTTATAAACATTCAGCCACAATGTCCCCTTTCTTAAAGGGACAGCCTCAAACGGTCACAGTCCACCCCTTCTAAACAATTTCATTGGCTGTTCATACCGTCCATCCAATTGTCGTGAAGGATGCTTATGATCAGGGTTGTGCCCCAAACATTTGGGTAGGATATATTTCTCTGTGTGTTAACCCTCCTTTGTTCCCCCTCCTTTCTGGAGGCAGCAGGGGGGATCCTGGCGCCACTGAGTCCAGGTAAACAGCCTACCTGGGCATGGTCTCACCCCTGCAGTACTAGAGGCAGGCTATATGTTTGTTTCCCCGAGTATAGCATATACTCAGGCCATATTTGGTAGGTGTCAGTTCATTGGTTAATGTTTGCATTGGCAACAGATGCTTATTGGGCCAGTATTCACTGGGGCAAATGGTAAATAGGGGTTGTTTGGTAAATGAGCCCCCCCACCTCGGTGTTGGAGCCTGTGTGTGTGTGCGTGCGTGCCAGCCAGTGCTTCAGGAGGCCTTGTGGTCCTTTTGCCACCGTCACCCAGCTGCGTGTGGTGCTGTGGACATCACTCCATGGGATCAACCGCTGCGTGATCCATCGTAGGAGAAAACCTGGTAGACCGTGTGAACCAGCGTTGCTGACCTGCCACTACCCCCCCTACGAGTGAGGAACCTTTTGTATCCTGGGAGAGAACAGCAGAGCCACGCGGTGCGGCCACGTGGCCAGCACCATTTCCTGTCTCCTTATTACGGCACATCCGTGCCACGTTGTCTGGATTATAAACATTATTGAGGAAAGACTCCACGAAGTTCTCAGCTTGTGAGTAAGCCAAGCCCTTTTGTAGAGCTTCAGTTAGGATAGCGCTTATATTGCTCCGGGTGGAGGGTTGCCGGTCACTGACCAACCCCTCCCCCGCCACTCTCTGACTCAGTTTAGATTATAAATTCTGTGAACCTTTTTGATTTAAATGCCCATACATAACATTCTGTAAAGATAGTTCCACTAACCGAATATTGATACCTGTGAAGGGCGATTGTAAATACCCCATTACAGAGTTTGTACATATATAAAAAAACTTATATTTTCATTGATGGATCTGCCGCACATTTCTGAGGGCATATCCACGACACCAATCCAAGACAATATTTACAGTTTGTGAGTAAAGTTCATAGTCCATTCTGGCTATACTCAGATGTAGATGATTCAAAAGTCCAAGAAAATCAGAAAATGAGAAAAATGGAAAACAGTTTATTTCTTCGCCGATGAAGCGAAGAAAAGGGAAACAGGGATTCTCAGGGTCTCTTATTTGACTCAGGGCTCTCAGGGTTCTCAGGGTTCATGCACCGTAGATTCCTCATTGATTTCTTCCTTTGGATGCGATGTAGCTGGACAACAGTCTGAAATTAAACTCTTTCAGCTAAAGTTAAATTTCTTTGGGGAATACACTGAATTTCACTATTCTCTTGCATTACCCAATAAGTGTGACCCGGACCTTCAGCTGAAACGACCCCTCGGACAGGTTTAGCCTCTCCTGAGGGAGAAAATACCCAAACAGTTTTACCTAACAGATTCTTTTCTCTAACAACAGGAACTCTTTCGCCTTCCACTTTCTGTAGCAGATCTGAATGGGCAGGTCCAGCTCGGTTCACTGAACCTCTACTATTTACCAGCCAGGTTGCTTGTGCTAAATGTTTTTCCCAGTTTTTCAAAGATCCACCTCCCATGGCTTTAAGAGTGGTCTTCAACAAACCGTTGTAGCGTTCAATCTTCCCTGAAGCTGGTGCATAGTAGGGAATATGGAATATCCACTCAATACCGTGCTCTTTTGCCCAGTTCTTTACAAGGTTGTTCTTGAAATGAGTTCCGTTGTCTGACTCAATTCTCTCTGGAGTTCCGTGTCTCCACAGGATCTGTCTCTCCAGACTGAGAATGGTGTTGCGTGCAGTTGCATGTGGAACTGGATAAGTTTCCAACCATCCAGTGTTTGCCTCTACCATAGTAAGCACGTATTGCTTACCAGAATGTTTGCATAATTAGAAGGAGCAAGTTTGATGATCTTTTTAGCAAGACCAATACCCACAGGAATGCCATCAGGATTCAGTTTCATGTTCACTATAGAGTATCTCTCTAACAGCAAATTCTCTCAAGCGCTTACTTCCCTCATCTGTGGTAGTCCAGGGCTTAGGATTCCATGGAAGATCATCTCGGGAAGGGTATGTCAGGGCAACCACCATTAAAAGGCGTATTCAGAGATTAACCTTACCGAGAGCCCTGCCTAGATGTCTATCTATTCCATTATCCCTCGAGAGAGTTCCTAACTGAGCTGCTGACTTGTCTCCAACTGTTAGAGCTGGAGCACCTGTATCATAACACCTACTAAGCCAAGCTAGAACTGGCTCCTTATCTGCCCTGGTATAATCTTTACGGACATTTCGTAACTCCTCACACAGTGACGAACAGTCAGTAATGTCATCCTCTTCCTCCTCAACTTGTTGTCCTAATAACCCTGCTGCTATTTTCTCAAGGATCTCTTTAAGCTGAGAACCACCTTTGCCAGCTCCTTTCCTAGCTGCATCTCTATCCAGTTTTGCTCTCACTAAGTCAGCTAGATCTTTAAAACAATTCTTCTATTCCTCCTCAGCAGGATCTCTTCTAGTAGAGGGCCCCTCACCAGGATCAGACTCCTGCTCTTCTTCTCCATCAGCTCCTGGATCAGCTTTGGTCTTTCCACCTCTAGTCTTTAAAACAGCCACCTTAACTGGAGCTGTGTTCGAATTTACATCCACCTTAACAGAAGCTGACAGGTCCTGAGATAAATCAACTGCTGGGGCAGTGACTTCCGGTCCCACTGTGCAAGTTGGTGGAACTGACGTTGCTCGGTTAATGGCCGAGGGAGAAGAAGGAGGAGGAGAAGGAGTAGGCACCATGTTGATATCTGCTGCCGCCCCTGGCAGCTTGCCAAAATCAGTGGGAAAGCCATTGAGAGCTGCTTTTCCAATTAACTTTATAGCTTTCTTTTTAACTGACACAGATTCTCCACACTCCTCATCACTAGATGTCTCTGGGACTGACCCAGAGCCACGGCGTTTTCTCTTTGATCTATTTTTAATAATAAATCACGCTCTCGATATCTTCCTCTACTGACGTCAAGAAATTAGCAGATACACGTTAATTATCACCGAGAGCAGGATTATACACATAAGATAAATCACCTTTGGATCCCAGCCATCACCTAAAGTTATTCTTTCCTCCGCCGGGATCTTAAACCCTTTTATCTCAATCGGGAGAGCACTAGAGGTTACATTTCCGTACCTTGCTGGCCAAAAAAAATTCACACATTTTCCATACCATAATCTAACTCTATACATAAACCACAAATAAATTGTCTGCAGCAAATATTTACCCAGGTAATCCAGAATCAAACCCAAACAATATCTGTAAACCAGAGCCCCAAAAATTGAAAAAAATAAGCGTTCTAAAATCCAGAGCACCTTCATGTTTGCTAATCCAGCTATAAAACACTAAAGCAATAAATCAAGCTAATTATCGTGCCGCACGTTGGGAAGCCAAGAAAAAAAAATGTCGAGGGTTGAAGGGGAAGGCCGCAAAAGCCTTCTTCCCCCCCTTAAGTAAAGGGAAGAAAATTGAAAGGAAAAAAAAAACCACACAGCCAGATTAGCAAAGGGATTGTGTGCTGTATTTACAAAGCAGTTTTAGGGAACGCAGGGAAATATATACAGAATTTACAGTATTTACAATATATACAGATATATTCAACAAAGTGACACAGAAACAAGATTTCCCTCCTCTGCTGAGGAGGGTTCCCTAGCCCTCTACCCCCTTCTCTCCCCCTTTTCCCCAAAGAGGGTTGGAAAGAGAGAAAAAGGAATAATTGTTAATTCAAAGCAGTTAGGCAGTTATGTGTTAGAAAAGGCCTTATCTTTTTTTTCCAAGGTCAGTCTGGCTGAAAGCCCAGAAAAGCTGCGAGCTGCAGCAAGGAAGAAAAGAAGTGCAGGACTGCTGAGAATACTCTGCTGTACTCCAAGTTCAAAGGTGCTTTCTCCCAATCTACCAATGAAATTAGTTTAGATCTGTCTTTCGTTTATACACATTCAGCCACAATGTCCCCTTTCTTAAAGGGACAGCCTCAAACGGTCACAATAATGAAAACAATCAGATATTCTGAACGAATTCCATTGGTAGATTGGTAGAATGCAACTTTAAGTTTTGAGTTCAGTTGGAATGTTCCTCAGTTTCTCTCTGTCCTGCTTTTCCAGCCTGTCTGCTTCTGAGCAGCCAGAGTTCTGACCTTGGATAAAGATAAGCACTAATGCTGCATGAGGCCTACTAACTTCCTTAATAACTGCCTTTTTCTCTCTTTCTAACCCTGTTTGGGAAAAAAGGGAGGTAGGGGGAGAGAAGGGGGTACAGGGGGGGAACCCTCCTCTGTCTGCAGGAGGGAATTTCGTTCCTGTACTTTTTTTTTTCCCCTTGCTGTATATTTATGTACATGTATTGTAAATACTGTATATATTGTGTATATCTAACCTGCCTTTCCACATTGCTTGTAAAATATAGCATTTCCTTCGCTTCTCCAGCTGAGTTAGCTGTGGTTTTTTTTTTCCTCTTTGTGAGGGAGAAAAAGCTAGGCCTTCTCTCTCAACCCACTACATTTTTTTAATTGGTTGTCCCAGCGTGTGGCAGAAATAGCTTGATTTATTGCTTGCTTGAGTCGGACTAGCAAATATGAAGGTGTTGTGGATTTTAGAGCATCTGTTCTTCTCAGATTTTGGGGTTCTGATTTACAAATATTGTCTGGGCCTCCTTATCAATCACGTAGGTAAATATTTAATGCAAAAATTATATTTGTAGTTCAGGTATAAAATCCAACTTCTATATGCCCACTGTCTGGGTTTTTTTCGGCTTCGTAGATATGGAAACATAACATTGAGCACTCTCCCGATTGAGATAAGGGAGTTTAAGATTCCAGTAGGTGAAAGAGTAATTTTAAGTGATGGCTGGGATCCAAAGGTGATTTATTTGATGTGTATGAATCTGCTGATGATGATAGTGATTGCGTATTTATATTCTTTGCACCGGGAGAGAAAAGTATCTAAGGCCTGCTTCATTATTAAGCATAGATCAAAGAAGAGGCGGCATACTTCTGGCTCAGCCCCAGAGATTTCTAGTGGTGAAGAGAGTGGAAAATCTCTATCAGTTAAAGATAAAGTTAAAAAGTCTATTGGAAAGGCTGCTTTGAACAGTTCTGTTGCTGATTCTGGCAAGCAGCCAGGGGCAGCGGCAGCTTCCAAAATGGCAGCTCCCCCGTCTTCGGACGCCATTAACAGGGCAAAGTCATTTCTGTCCTCCTTCTTGGCAGGACCAGAAGCCCCCTCCAAATCATCTGATCTGTCTCAAAACCTGTCAGCTTCTGTTAAGGCATCTGTAAATTCAAACACAGCTCCAATTAAGCAAGTAGAAGTTTTAAAGACTAGGAGTGGAAAAGCCAAAGCTGATCCAGGAGCTGATGGGGGAGAAGAGCAGGAGACTGATCCTGGTGAGGGAACTTCTGCCAAAAAAGATCCTGCTGAGGAGGAAAAGAAAGTTTATTTTAAAGATCTAGCAGAGTTAGTGAGATCAACACAGGATGGAGATGCAGCTAGGACAGCAGCTAGCAGTGGTGCTTCTCAGCTTAAAGAGATCCTTAGGAGAGTGACAGCAGGATTATGGGGACAACATGTTCAGGAAGATGTGATAGATGGAGAAGAAGATGACCTTCAGGGATGTTCTTCACCTTGTGAAGAGGTACGAAATGTCCGTAAAGATTATACCAGGGCAGATAAGGAGCCAGTTCTAGCTTGGCTTAGTAGGTGTTATGATACAGGTGATCCAGCTCTAACAGTTGGAGACAAGTCAGCAGCTCAGTTAGGAACTCTCTCGAGGGATAATGGAATAGATAGACATCTAGGCAAGACTCTCGGAAAGGTTAATCAGTGGATATGCCTTTTATTTGCAGTTTTCCTGAGATACCCTTCCCGAGATGACCTTCCATGGAATCCTAAGCCCTGGACTACCACAGATGAGGGAAGTAAGCGCCTGAGAGAATTTGCTGTTAGAGAGATACTCTATGGTGAACATGAAACTCTGAATCTTGATGACACTCCTGTGGGTACTTGTCGAGGGTTGAGGGGAAGGCCTCAAGCCTTCTTTCCCCCCCCTGTAAGTGAAGGAAAAAAAAAAATGAAAGAAAAACCACAGCCACATGAGCAAAAGGAAATGTGCTGTATTTACAAAGCAGTTTAGGAAATACAGGGGAATATATACACAATTTACAGTATTTACAATATATACACAGGAATATATAACAAAGTAACACAGGAATGAGATTCCCTCCTCTGCTGAGGAGGGTTCCCCCCCCAGTACCCCCCTTTTCTCCCCTTTTTCCCCAAAGAGGGTTAGAAAGAGAGAAAAAGAGCAATTGTTAATTAAAGCAGAATATGGTTAGAGCAAATGTGTTAGTGCCTTACGGTTATCAGTTCCAAGGTCAGTCTGGCCGAAAGCCCAGAAAGCTGCGAGCTGCCGCAAGGAAGAAAAAGAAGTGCAGGACTGCCCAGGAGTCTCTGCTGTATTCCCAGTTCAAACGTGCTTTCTAACAATCTACCAATGAAATTAGTTTAGATCTGTCTTTCATTTATAAACATTCAGACACAATGTCCTCTTTCTTAAAGGGACAGCCTCAAACGGTCACAAGGTGCTTTTGAAATGGTTTTGTGTGCAGGATGTGATATTCCATCAGAGAGCAGAAAGGAAGGTCAGAAGCACCCAGAAACCAAACAAACAAAAATGGAAAGGGGAAAAACAAACCCAAATGAATCAAACACACACAAATAAAAAAAAAACAAACAACAAATAAAAGCCAAACAACAGCAAAAAGAAACAAAAATATAATAAAATAGTTCAAAACCAATAAACAAAAAACAACCCACAAGCAAAGCAGATGGAAAAATAAGAAGACAAGAAAACAAAGCCCACAAGAGATCATCTGTCCTTTCTTTGAAGTAATTAACTGTCAGCGATTCAGCTTTGCAAAATTAGAATTTCTCTTGCAATACCTCCTATAAAAAGCAGGGTTTGGGCTTATTTTTCACAGCCTATGGCAGAGCCCTGGATGAGGGCACAGAGTGCACTGTCAGCAGGTTTGCTGATGACGCCAAGCTGGCTGGAGTGGCTGCCACAGGAGGGCTGTGCTGCCATTCAGCCAGACCTGGACAGGCTGAGAGCTGGGCAGGGAGAGATGGAATGGAATTCAACAAGGGCAAGGGGAGAGTCTTGCACCTGGTGTTGTTCCTTCCCATACACCAGTATAGGTTGGGGACTGACCTGCTAAATAGCAATGAAGGCAAAGGGACCTTGGGGTTCTGGTGGATGGAAGGATGACCATGAGCCAGCAATGTGCTCTTGTGGCCAGGAAGGCCAATGGTAGCCTGGGGTGGATTAGAAGGGATGTGACCAGTAGGTCAAGAGAGGTTCTCCTCCTCCTCTACTCTGCCCTGGGGAGGCCACATCTGGAATATTGTGTCTGGTTCTGTGGCCCTCAATTGAAGACAGTGAACTGCTTCAGAGAGTCCAGCATAGAGCCATGACGACGATTAGGGGAGTGGAACATCTTCTGTATGAGGAGAGACTGAGGGACCTGAGGGCTCTTTAGTTTGGAGAAGAGGAGACTGAGAGGTGACCTCATAGTTGTTGATAAAGATGTGTTGGGTGAGTGCCCAGAGGCTGGAGCCAGGCTCTGCTGGGGGATGCCCAATGCCAGCACAAGGGGTGGAGGTTGAGGCATAGGAAGCTTCACACACATGGGAGAAAAACTTTTTACCCTGTGAGGGTGACAGAGCCATGGAGCAGGCTGCCCAGGGGGATTGTGGAGTCTCCCTCTCTGGAGATAATCAAAACTCACCTGGATTTCTTCCTGTGTGACCTGCCCTAGGTGACCCTGCTCTGGCAGGGGCGTTTGGACTGGATGAGCTTTTCAGGTCCCTTCCAGCCCCTGAAATTCTGTGATTCTGTGACTATGAATATGAAGGAAGGCATTGAATTGCCCTTGAGGAGTAACCTCTCGTAAAAATGTCGAGGGTTGAGGGGAAGGCCTCAGCCTTCTCCCCCCCTGTAAGTGAAGGGAGAAAAAAAAAAAAGAAAACCACAGCCGAATGAGCAAAAGGAATGTGCTGTATTTACAAGCAGGGCTGCAGGATATATATATACACACAATGTACAGTATTTACAATATATACACAGGAATATACCACAAAGTAACACAGGAATGAGATTCCCCTCCCCCACCAGGAGGAGGGTTCCCCCCCCCTGTACCCCCTTCTCTCCCCCTTTTCCCCAGAGAGGGTTAGAAAGAGAGAAAAGGAACAATTGTTAATTACAAGCAGTTATAATTAGAGCAAATGTGTTAGTAAGTTTTTGCAGGCCTCACGCTTATCAGTTCCAGGGTCAGTCTGGCAGAAAGCCCATAAGCTGTAAGCTGTGAAAGAAGGAAAAAGTGCAAGACTGCGAAAAGTCTCTCTGGGAATCAAAACTTAAGGCAGTACTCTGCCAATCCACCAATGAAATTAGTTTAGACCTGTCCTTTGTTTATAAAACATTCAGTCACAGTATCCCTTTCTCAAAGGCTGTGAGAGTCTAATAAGTTTGTCTCTCTCTATGTGAGTCAACAAAGATAAAGTGATAGCAGAGCCACTGGAAAGAAGGTGGAAAGAATCCTGTCCACCAATCCTGGATGCAAATCAGCTTGTGATTGCATCGTGATAACACGGGACTACAACAATGGACCCAAGGACCCAGCCATCACACCTTTAGGGCAAGATAATCACCACCTGTTTCCTGAGCTTTGTCTGGATGGAGACAGGGTAGACGGAGATTCCCCCCTCCTCCAGCCAGGGTCTTGCCCAAACACACAGATTTCCTGCCACCGGAATTCCTGAGGGACAATATTTGACTACATACCTAAGGACTAAAAAACTGTATAAAAGACTTGAGCAACTACTGGTTTGTAGACAGAAACAGGAGAGAGAAACAGAGGAGAGAAACAGAGGAGAAAAACGGGGAGAAAAATGGAGATGAAGGAAAACACAGGAGACGGGCCAGGCCGCTGAGAAGCCGGGACAATGCTGCTCCGGAGAAAAGAAGCTGCCTGGAGGACCACAGCTTCAGCCAAATCCTCAGCACCGTTCCTGTATCAACCCAACATCTCCCCAGAGGACCACAGCTGTTCTCCAGCAAAAGCCTCACCACGGTGTCTCTACAAACCCAACATCTCCTGCAGCACCTTTCCTCCACAGACTTTATCTTGGGGGGGATGAGGGGTGTGGTAATATAATTCCTTTCCTCTTCTATCTCTCGTCCCTCTCTCTCTCTCTCTTTTCTCCCTTTCCCTTCTTATGTCCACTTTCTCTATTTTCTCCCTCTTCCTTTCTTATGTCCACTTTATTTATGTAATAAATAGTCTAGCTGTTGATACTTTGGCCTCGTTTGTGCCTTTAATTTCACAACACAGGAATATTTAAAAGAACTGTGTCTCTGGAACGAGACATCTAATGTCTCCGGACCGTGACAAAGGCACAGCCTCAAATGGTCACAGTCCACCCCTTCTAAACAATTTCATTGGCTGTTCAGACTGTCCATCCAATCCAAGACGATATTTACAGTTCGTAAGTGAAGTTCATAGTCCATTCCAGCTATACTCAGATGCGGATGATTCAAAAGTCCAAGAAAATCAGAAAATGAGAAAAATGGAAAACAGTTCATCTCTTCGCCAACAAAGCAAAGAAAAGGGAAACAGGGATTCTCAGGGTCTCTTAGTTGACTCAGGGCTCTCAGGGTTCATGCACCTTAGATTCCTCCTTGATTCTTCTTTTGGACGCGATGCAGCTGTACAACAGTTGGAAATTAAACTCAGCTAAAGTTAAATTTCTTTGTGGAATACGCTGAATTTCACCATTCTCTTGCATTACCCAATAAGTGTGACCCGGACCTTCAGCTGAAACCACCCCTCGGACAGGTTTAGCCTCTCCTGAGGGAGAAAATACCCAAACAGTTTTACCTAACAGATTCTTTTCTCTAACAACAGGAACTCTTTCACCTTCTACTTTCTGTAGCAGATCTGAATGGGCAGGTCCAGCTTGGTTCACTGAACCTCTACTATTTACCAGCCAGGTTGCTTGTGCTAAATGCTTTTCCCAGTTTTTCAAAGATCCACCTCCCATGGCTTTGAGAGTGGTCTTCAACAAACCGTTGTAGCATTCAATCTTCCCTGAAGCTGGTGCATAGTAGGGAATATGGAATATCCACTCAATACCGTGCTCTTTTGCCCAGTTCTTTACAAGGTTGTTCTTGAAATGAGTTCCGTTGTCTGACTCAATCCTCTCTGGAGTTCCGTGTCTCCACAGGATCTGTCTCTCCAGACCGAGAATGGTGTTGCGTGCTGTTGCATGTGGAACTGGATAAGTTTCCAACCATCCAGTGTTTGCCTCTACCATAGTAAGCACGCATTGCTTACCAGAACGAAAATGTGGTAGAGTGATGTAGTCAATCTGCCAAGCCTCACCATACTTGTACTTGGACCATCTGTCACCATACCACAAGGGCTTAATTCACTTTGCCTGCTTAATAGCGCCACAAATGTCACAGTCATGGATGACTTGTGTGATAGCATCCATGGAAATGTCTATGGATCTGTCACGAGCCTATTGGTATGTTGCATCTCTGCCTTGATGTCCTGACAAATCATGAGCCCAGTGAGCTAAGAATATCTCACCTCGGTGTTTCCAGTCGAGATCAAGATTAGAGTCCATGTCTACTTGAGAAACTCTTGCAGCTGCCTGATGGTTGTGTTGCTGTTCCTCAGTAGCTTTGCTCTTAAGAATGTGAGCATTGATGTGTCTCACTTTCACTGGAATTCTCTCGACTCAATCAGCAATGTCCTGCCACAGGTCTGCTGCCCAAATGGGTTTTCCTTTCCTCTGCCAACCATTCTTTTTCCAGTTCTTTAGCCAACCATATAGAGCATTGGCTACCATCCATGAGTCAGTGTAGAGATAAAGCTTTGGCCATCTCTCACGTTCAGCCACGTCGAGAGCTAGCTGGACAGCTTTTACCTCTGCGAACTGACAGGATTCTCCTCCTCCATGCTTCGCCTCTGCAACTCGGCGTGTTGGACTCCACACTGTAGACTTCCACCTTCGGTTGTTTCCAACAAGATGACAGGAACCGTCTGTGAACAAAGCATATTTCTTTTCATCACTAGATGTCTCGGGGACTGACCCAGAGCCACACCGCCTTCTCTTTGATCGAGGCCTAATAACAAAACACGCTCTGGATACCTCCCTCTCCCAACGCAAAGAAAACAGCAGATACACATTAATTATCACCAAGAGTAGGATTACACACATCAAATAAATCACCTTTGGATCCTGGCCATCACCTAAAGTTACTCTTTCCCCTTCTGGGATCTTAAACTCTTTAATCTCAATCGGGAGAGTGCTTGAGGCCACATTCCTGTATCTCACTGGCCAGAAGAAATTAACTTTATTTAGAATAAAATTTATTTAGAATAAACCAAACCAGGTTGGAAGAGACCTTCAAGATCATCCCGTCCAACCCATCAACCAATCCAACCCACCCAAACAGCTAACCCATGGCAACAAGCACCCCATCAAGTCACCTCCTGAACACCTTCAATGACGGCGACTCCACCACCTCCCCGGGCAGCCCATTCCAATGGGCAATCACTCTTTCTGTATAGAACTTCTTCCTAACATCCAACCTTAACCTCCCCCGGAACAGCCTGAGACTGTGTCCTCTTGTTCTGGTGCTGGCTGCCTGGGAGAAGAGACTATCATCCGCCTGTCTACAACCTCCCTTCAGGTAGTTGTAGAGAGTGATAAGGTCACCCCTGAGTCTCCTCTTCTCCAGGCTGAGCAACCCCAGCTCCCTCAGTCTTTCCTCATAGGGCTTGTGTTCCAAACCCCTCACCAACTTTGTTGCTCTTCTCTGGACTCGTTCCAGCAAGTCAACATCCTTCCTAAACTGAGGGGCCCAGAACTGGACACAGTACTCGAGGTGTGGCCTAACCAGTGCAGTATACAGGGGCAGAATGACCTCCCTGCTCCTGCTGGCCACACTGTTCCTGATGCAGGCCAGGATGCCATTGGCCCTCTTGGTTGCCTGGGCACACTGCAGGCTCATGTTCAGCCTACCATCGACTAGTACCCCCAGGTCCCTCTCTGCCTGGCTGCTCTCCAGCCACTCTGACCCCAGCCTGTAGCACTGCATGGGGTTGTTGTGGCCAATGTGCAGAACCCGGCATTTGGATGTGTTAAATCTCATGCCGTTGGATTCTGCCCATCTGTCCAGCATGTCCAGGTTCCTCTGCAGAGCCTCTCTACCCCCCAGCAGATCAACTCCTGCTCCCAGCTTGGTGTCGTCAGCAAATTTACTGATGATGGACTCAATGCCCTCATCCAGAACATCAATAAAGATGTTAAAGAGCTCAGGGCCCAGCACTGATCCCTGGGGGACTCCACTACTGACTGGCTGCCAGCTGGATGTGGCACCATTCACCACCACTCTCTGGACTCGGCCCTCCAGCCAGTTCCTAACCCATCGCAGTGTGCTCCCGTCCAAGCCATGGGCTGACAGCTTGGCCAGCAGTTTGCTATGGGGGACGGTGTCAAAGGCCTTGCTGAGGTTCAGGTAGACTACATCCACAGGCCTCCCCACATCCACCAGGTGGGTCACCTGATCATAGAAGGAGATCAGGTTGGTCAGGCAGGACCTGCCCTTCCTAAATCCATGCTGGCTAGGCCTGATCCCTTGGCCATCCTCTAAGTGCTGTGTGATTGCACTCAGGATGACCTGTTCCATGATCTTGCCTGGCACTGAGGTCAGGCTGACAGGCCTATAATTCCCTGGCTCATCCAACCGGCCCTTCTTATGGATGGGCACCACGTTGGCCAGCTTCCAGTCCTCTGGGACCTCTCCAGTGAGCCAGGACTGCTGAAAAATGATGGATAGCAGCTTGGCCAGCTCATCTGCCAGCTCTCTCAGCACCCTAGGATGAATCCCATCTGGTCCCATGGACTTGTGGGGATCCAAGCTGCTAAAGAGTGTTCCGACCACCTCCTCATGGAACATAGGGAAACTGTGCAGTTCCCTGGCTCCTTCTGCCAGCTCTACAGGCCAGCTGTCAGGAAGACGTTCTGTCCTTCTAGTAAAAATTGAGGCAAAGAAGGTGTTAAGTATCTCTGCCTTTTCCTCATCCCTTGTTACAACATTTCCCTCTATGTCAATCAAGGAGTGGAGGTTGTCCTTGCCCTTCCTCTTGCTATTAATATATTTATAGAAGGACTTTTTGTTGTCCTTCACAGTAGAGGCCAGTTTAAGCTCCAAGTGTGCTTTTGCCTCCCTAATTTTCTTCCTACAAGACCTAGCAACATCCTTAAACATTCCATGGGTTGCCTCCCCTCTCTTCCAAAGGTGATACACCCTCTTTTTTTCCCTCAGTTCCATTAAAAGTTCATTAATCATCCTGGCTGGCCGTCTGCCCCGGCGGCTCATCTTCCGGCACATTGGCACAGCCTGTCCCTGAGCCTTCAACAATTCTTCCTTCAAGTAGGTCCAGCTCTCCTGGACCCCTTTATTATTAAGGGCTTTATCCCAAAGAACCCTCTGAATTATTTCCTTGAGTAACCTGAAGTCTGCCCTCCGGAAGTCCAGAGTGGAGGTCTTCTTGCTGCCCCTCTTAGCTTGACCAAAAACCAAGAATTCAATTATCTCGTGGTCACTAGACCCCAAACACCCTCCAACCACCACATCACTCATCAGCCCTTCCCTGTTGGTGAAGAGGAGGTCAAGCATAGCCTTGCCCCTGGTAGGCTCTCGCAGCACCTGGGATAAGAAGCTGTCCTCCATGCATTCTAAGAACCTTCTAGACTGTCTCCTCTCTGCCGTGTTGAGTTCCCAGCAGATGTCAGGCAGGTTGAAGTCGCCCATGAGAACAAGGTCCGGAGATCTTGAGACAACCCTAAGCTGCCTATAGAATGCTTCGGCAACATCTTCCTCCTGGTTGGGTGGTCTATAACAGACTCCAACCAGGGTGTCTGCCCTGCTGGTCTTCCCTCTAATTCTTATCCACAAGCACTCAACCCGATCGTCCCTAATCTCCATCTCAATGGCATCTAGTGCCTTCCTGATGTACAGGGCCACCCCTCCACCCCTTCTTCCTTGCCTGTCTCTCCTGAAGAGCTTGTAACCGTCAATTGCAGCACTCCAGTCATGTGAGTCGTCCCACCACGTCTCTGTGATGGCAACTACATCATAACTTTCCTGCTGCATCAAGGCTGCATCCTGCTGCATCAAGGCTACAACGCAGCATGCATACAGAAGTCTGACTCGATACATAAACCACAAATAAATTGTCTGCATCAAGTATTTACCCAGGTAATCCAGGATCAAACCCAAACAATACCTGTAGACCAGAGCCCCAAAAATTGAAAAAAACAAGCGTTCCAAAATCCACAGCACCTTCATGTTTTGCTAATCTGGCTATAAATCAAAAAATCAATAAAGCAATAAAGAAATAAATCAAGCTAATTATCTACCGCACGTTGGGAAGCCAAGAAAAAAGTCGAGGGTTGAGTGGAAGGCCTCAGCCTTCTCCCCCCCTGTAAGTGAAGGGAGAAAAAAAAAAAAAAAAATAAAACCACAGCCGAATGAGCAAAAGGAATGTGCTGTATTTACAAGCAGGGCTGCAGGATATATATACACACACAATGTACAGTATTTACAATATATACACAGGAATATACCACAAAGTAACACAGGAATGAGATTCCCCTCCCCCACCAGGAGGAGGGTTCCCCCCCCCTGTACCCCCTTCTCTCCCCCTTTTCCCCAGAGAGGGTTAGAAAGAAAGAAAAGGAACAATTGTTAATTAAAAGCAGTTATAATTAGAGCAAATGTGTTAGTAAGTTTTTGCAGGCCTCACGCTTATCAGTTCCAGGGTCAGTCTGGCAGAAAGCCCATAAGCTGTAAGCTGCGAAAGAAGGAAAAAGTGCAAGACTGCGAAAAGTCTCTCTGGGAATCAAAACTTAAGGCAGTACTCTGCCAATCCACCAATGAAATTAGTTTAGACCTGTCCTTTGTTTATAAAACATTCAGTCACAGTGTCCCTTTCTTAAAAGCACAGCCTCAAACGGTCACAAAAAGAAATGATTCCTACTCTTAGATTTTTATCCCCCCCCCCGACTTCCTTTGGACTACTGCACCTAGGACCAAATCTTATTGTGCTGCTTGCCCTGAATTTCCTGGGTAATCTGGTGTAGGTGATCCTGCTCTCACAGGGGGATTGGACTGGATGATCTCAAGCTACACCAGGGGAAGTTTAGGCTGGATGTGAGGAGAAAGTTCTTCCCAGCGAGAGTAATTGGCCATTGGAATGTGCTGCCCAGGGAGGTGGTGGAGTCACCATCCCTGGAGGTGTTAAAAAAAGGCTTGGATGTGGCACTTGGAGCCATGGTTTAGTTAGTCATGAGGTGTTGGGTGATAGGTTGGACTTGATGATCTCTGAGGTCTTTTCCAAGCTGGTTGATTCTATGATCTTTCAAGGTCCCTTCCAGCCCCTGAAATTCTGTGGTAATTTCCTGACCATCTGAGCTTGTGCAGCTGTTGATTATTAAGAGACATTTGCCACCCCTGTGCTTGCAGCCTCTCTCTCGTCAGTCCTGGTTTTATCCCAAACGTTTGAATTTACAAATCAGCCAGAAATGAATGCCTGGCATAGAGTTGAGTTTTACAAGGCGGTGACCCATCCTACCACTGTGTAATAACAGGTCCCACTGTGACAATTAAAATAAATCACCCTCCAGAATGTGCCATTGCAGACATTCATGCCTCATCAGGAACTGAATTGTCTTTTATGATAGATTTCCAGGAAAGGTGTAGAACTTGAGGCTGCTCTCCCTAAAGCACAAAATGATTTATAAGGGAGCTCCCCTCCCTTCTCCTCCATTTGCTGTGGAAATGAAACATGGGAGAAGTGAAATACAGATTTGAATTAAGAGTCAAAGAGCTGTTGGCCACTAAAGAAAACCACAAGTGTGTAGGTAATTTTTGAACCAATCACAGCTGATTCCAAATGAAACCAAGACCCCAGACCTCACTGCTGCTATCACTTGAATGTGCCCAGAGAAGGCCAATGAGGCTGGGGAGAGGTCTAGAGCACAGCCCTGTGTGGTGAAGGCACATTATGCCCAGATATTGAATCTTGTCCCAGCATGTGGACAAGTTCCCCCTCCTTCAGGAGGAAGACAAAAGCCAAGGCATTAGCCAGGCCAGCACACACCCAGCGCATGCAGTGCTCATGCAAACACCAAGTATGGGCATAATCCTAGCTTCACGCTTTCTGTAGGCTGAAGCCAGCTGTTTATGAGAGTGCCCATTGGTCGAACCCAGCCTCGAGGAATCTATAAGTATCACCCCAGTTGGTAAACAAGTCTCCCCCTCTTTCACTTTGTCTCTGTGCTTGCTCGAGAGAACAACTCTCAAGCCATAGCCTCTGCCATTGAGCTTATTGTTGTTAGCTTCTGTTATACATGCATGCATACTGAAAGCCTCTGCATCGTGAGAAGCAGTTGTGAGGATCACCTCCAGAGGGAGGACCTTTGCTGAGCCCGAGAAGCCCAGCGTCGTCACAGCCAGTCGTACCGACCGGGAGAGCCCACCGTGACACCGGAGGACTGGACCAACCCCCGAGGGCAAGATCTGTCCAGTTGCTGGGGAGAAGGGACTTGATTGAGACCGAGTCCACATATGCCTAGCCCCGCTGTAGCGGGAGAGGAGCCGCCATGTGTGCCGCTCTGAGCCCTGTAAACCTCAGGGAAGACTAAAGCACTGCCTATACTACACCGAACCCGGGACCACTCCAAGTGTCCCACTATTCCTTTAAGCTCAGTAAACGAGAATCCGCCACCTAATGCAGCCGCATTCTCTCCCCGAGGCTGTTTACATCAGCCCCGAGAATCGCCGTGGTTGGGCCGACCCCGTAGCTTTGCCTGCTGCCGCGTTGTCCAAGCCTGCCTACCGGCAACCGTTGCCCTGCCCTGTCGTGCGAGCCGACTCCCAAGGGCCGACCCCAACCAGGACAGATCCCTGTTGTCTGGAGGGAATCGACCAAGTCCTGAAGGGAATCTGCTTTCGAGCTAAGCCCAGGTTCCATTATTTCCTCTCCACTACTGTGAAGAGAGGAGACAGTAACCCAACGCCGCCGTCCAACTCGACTAGGAACCAGTCCAGCAACAGTAGTCTGCCGGACCCCCACCTTGCTACAAACAACAGCTACAGATTATCTTCCATGTGCTTTCCACCCACTAGCATTCAGTTGAAAGTATCCGCGTCTAGCAGAGTAATCGCTGACGTATAGAAAGATTATAATGCTGTTGTATGGCCATTTGGCCATTTTGGTTTGCTAGCCGATTGGGACCGCTCGTTCAAAACCGCTCCGCTGGAACTGTGAGTTTCTCTCGGGGGTTTTTTGCCTTTCTTTCGGGGTTTCGCGGGTTGGGAGGGCTCCTGGTAGGGGGGAGCCGGCAGGATCGTGCTCTCACGAGCCTGCACGGGAACGGGAGCCTGTCGTCACCTGCGGCAGTTTTAAATACCGCCCGGGCTGTGCACGCGGCGCCATTTTGGTTCGCTAGCTAGCCTATCAGCTGGTCGCAAAAAAAAACCCCAAAAAAACAAACACCAAAAAAACCAAAAAGCCCCTCAGACGTTCCACCATGGTTGTCACTCAAATGAAGGGTAGAAAAGCAGCATCTGCCCAGACAGAGCTGTTTTACCAGCATGGTGGAGTCCAGGCTGCCAGCTGCAGAGAGTGCTTCAGCCTGGCACTTGGAATAGAGGGGTGTGACCAGGTGAATTTTCTCCTCAGCCTGGTGGCAGAGCTAAAGGACGAAGTGGCCGAGCTGAAGGAGGAGGTATCTAGGCTAAGGACAATAAGGGAAAGTGAAGGGGAGTTAGATTTGTGGGAGAAGGCTCTGCAGATCTCCCCTGCTGAGGGAAGGGTCCCTAGAAACGAAGAGGGTTGGATACAGGTCCCTGCCAGGGGTGTCAAGAGGGATCCACCCCGACCCTCTCCTCCTCCTCCGCTGCCCTTGCATAAGTATGAGGCCCTGCTGGCTGAGGGCAGTGGGGATGAGAGGGCTAAGGCTGAGAAGCAGGCATCCAGAGGGGAGCCTAAGGCCAAGCGGTCCCCACCAGCTATAACGACCAGCTCCAGGAAGGAGCCTAAGCCCAAGCGGTCCCCACCAGCTATAACGACCAGCTCCACAAAGAAAAGGAGAAGGGTTATAGTTGTTGGGGACTCTCTCCTGGGGGGTACAGAGGGACCCATATGTCGTCCCGACCCATCCCACAGGGAGGTCTGCTCCCTACCCAGGGCGCGGGTTAGGGACATCGCAAGGAGACTCCCTAAATTAATCCAGCCCACTGACTATTACCCTCTGCTGGTAATACAGGCTGGGAGTGATGAGATTGACAGGAAGGGCACCAGGGCAATTAAGAAGGAATTCGGGGCCCTTGGACAATTGATTGATGGGGCAGGAGCTCAAGTGGTGTTCTGCTCAGTTCCCTCAGTGGCAGGGGTGTACACTGAGAGGAATGGGAGAACCCACACCATCAACAATTGGCTCAGGGGATGGTGCCAGCAGAGGAACTTTGGTTTCTTTGATCATGGGACAACTTTCACTGCACCTGACCTGCTGGGTCCCGATGGGGTGCTGTAATGGGTTGGGGCAAGCCCCCCCTCCCCACCACGCGCAGAAATAACGACTCAGACAAACGGATTGCAAAGGTGGTGGAAAGTTTAAATAGAACAGTGAGTGCGTGCAGGAAAAAAAAAACTAAAAATACAGTGACAAGAGAGAGAAACCCAAAAACAGACCCAGAGAAACCCATCCCTACCTGAGGGTACACCCAAGACCCTCAGGGCTCCTTCTTCCCCCTCCCATTGCTAGGCTAGTCTCAGCTGGCCAGATCTGAGACTGCCCATCCCCCCGTGGCCTTGGGCCTAGCCAGGCCCAAAGCCAGGAGATCTCTCCCCCATGTTACCGGCTGATGGAGGAGGAAGAAAAGAGGAAGTGCCAGACCCCGCTGCGAAACTTATAGTGGTGCAAGGGATCATGGTAGGAAATAACCTAATTTCCTGTGTCCACCCACTGGGCTGGACTTCTGGACACAGGAAGCAGCCCTGTAGCAGAGGGCACCCAGCCCAAACTACGACAGGATCCACCCCTTTATTTCAAACCATGATGCCTGCACCCAAACACATCATCAAATCAGAAAACTGATGACATGTCCGGCGAAGTCCGTGTCTTCATCTGGGCGTCCACTCCAACAGTCTCTCAGTCAGGCTCTAGTGTCTGTTCATTCCAGTTCTTCTTCCTTCATCCAGTGGAACCTCCCGGCGATGCAGAACTCATTCTCCTGCGGTGCAAGTTCTCCATGGATCCGTTGGGCATCCTGGTCACCTGGAACAGCCTCACGACTTCTCAGCCAAGCCTCTACTTTTCACAGATAATCACTCCGCGGCATATTCTCCACCCCTGGGGCAGGCCAGTCGAAACACTCCAACCCACGACTGCCTTTTTCAATCCATCCAGGGTGCCGCAATCAACCGCTTCCAACTGCGGTCTCACTACACAGATGCTTGTCCGAGGTACTCTGCCCCCCCACTAGGCGTACCCGTACCAAAGCAAGACAGCATCCGGCTGCACACCCCCCCCCCCACCAGAAAGGGAGGGGCTGCACCACAGCTCACTGAGAAGAAGGGAGGTGGAGCCAGGTGCTCGGCGCCTTTTTCGGAACTCGTCCGAAAAAGTCGGGGAAGAGACTAGGGCCGGGCCCGCCGCAGCCCGAGCGTACGGCCGGGTCCGCCGGCGCCGCTCGCCCGCAGCAGGGCTCCGCCCGCCTCTGCCGCCGCGGCGCAGAATCAAAATCACCTCCACCCCTCGGACACTCAAACGGCTTCTCCAGCGAAAGCCATGCGCGCGTTCTCAGAGCCCTTGAAAACGGCTTTCCAGCTGGAGTCCCCGTCGGCCCCCCGGGGCTTCGGGAGCTGGCTCGCCCGCTCGCAGCGGCTGGCTCTATCCCCGCAGCGAGAACGGACCTGACTCTGATCTGCTCGCCGCTGCCCCTCCCCCACTTCACTGCCCGCCGCGGAGGAGGGGCAGGTTCCGCGTTCTCAAGCGGTACCCCGATGCCGATGGTCGAGCACCACCCCCGCCTGAAATAGCAGAGGGTCCGCGCCACCGGCAGCGCACCAGTCATCCCCCCACAATCCACAAGAGCTTACACGGCCGCCCCGACAACATCACTTGAGCCCCCAACTGCCAAACCCAAACCGACGCCCAGAACTGAATTTAAACTCTCCATCCTTTGCAATCGATCTGCAGAGTGGGCACAACAGCCAGCCCCACGTTGGGCGCCAAAATGTAATGGGTTGGGGCAAGCCCCCCCTCCCCACCACGCGCAGAAATAACGACTCAGACAAACGGATTGCAAAGGTGGTGGAAAGTTTAAATAGAACAGTGAGTGCGTGCAGGAAAAAAAACAAACTAAAAATACAGTGACAAGAGAGAGAAACCCAAAAACAGACCCAGAGAAACCCATCCCTACCTGAGGGTACACCCAAGACCCTCAGGGCTCCTTCTTCCCCCTCCCATTGCTAGGCTAGTCTCAGCTGGCCAGATCTGAGACTGCCCATCCCCCCGTGGCCTTGGGCCTAGCCAGGCCCAAAGCCAGGAGATCTCTCCCCCATGTTACCGGCTGATGGAGGAGGAAGAAAAGAGGAAGTGCCAGACCCCGCTGCGAAACTTATAGTGGTGCAAGGGATCATGGTAGGAAATAACCTAATTTCCTGTGTCCACCCACTGGGCTGGACTTCTGGACACAGGAAGCAGCCCTGTAGCAGAGGGCACCCAGCCCAAACTACGACAGGTGCATCTATCTATAAGGGGTAAGAGAGTCCTGGCACTGGAGTTGGCAGGGCTCATTAGGAGGGCTTTAAACTAGGTCTGAAGGGGGTGGGTGAGGCAATCGGTCCCTCTGCAGAGGAAAGAGTAGGGCACAAGGTAGGGTCAGTTGAGAAGTCAGGAACCCAGCTGCGATGCATGTACACCAATGCACGCAGCCTGGGCAATAAGCAAGAGGAGTTGGAGGTCCTGATCCATCAGGGCGACTATGATGTAGTCGCCATCTCAGAAACTTGGTGGGACAACACCCACGATTGGAGTGCTACACTGGGGGGCTACAGGCTCTTTAGGAGAGACAGGCGAGGGAGAAGAGGAGGAGGGGTGGTTGGAATCTGTTACAGACCACCCAACCAGGATGAGGAGGCTGATGAATTATTCTACAAGCAACTGGACGCCGTCTCAAGATCATCAGATCTTGTCCTTGTCGGCAACTTCAACCTCCCAGATATCTGCTGGGAACTTAATTCAGCAGGGAGGAGGCAGTCCAGAAGATTCCTGGAGCGAATGGAGGACTGCTTCCTGACACAGCTGTTAAGCGAGCCTACCAGGAGACAGGCTCTGCTTGACCTGCTGTTCTGCAATAGGGAAGGGCTGGTGGGAGATGTGATCATGGGAGGCTGCCTAGGGTGCAGTGACCACGAGATAGTGGAGATTTCAATATGCAGGGAGATAGGGAGGACTACCAAGAGAACCTTCACCTTGGACTTCCGAAGGGCGAACTTCAGCCTGTTTAAGAAACTTATTTGTAAAGTCCTCTGGGTACTGGCCCTCAAAAACCAAGGGGTTCAGAAGGGTTGGACCTACTTCAAACAGGAGCTCTTGAAGGCACAGGAACTGGCAGTTCACATGTGCCAAAAGATGAGCCGGTGAGGAAGGCGACTGGCCTGGATGAGCAAGCAGCTCCTGGAGGATTTAAGGGGAAAAAAGAGGCTGTATCACCTTTGGAAGGAGGGGAAGGCTTCTCGAGGTATGTTTAAGGAAGCTGTTAGATTATGCAGGAAAAAAATTAGAGAAGCAAAGGCCCAGTTGGAACTCAAGCTGGCCACCTCAGTCAAAGATAATAAAAAGCATTTTTATAAATATATTAACAATAAGAAGAAGGGCAGGAAGAACCTGCACTCCTTATTGGACCTGGAGTGGAACACGGTAACTGAAGACAAGGAAAAGGCTGAGGTCCTGAACACCTTCTTTGCCTCAATGTTTAACAGCAAGGCAGGAGTTCAGGACGAGTGGCCTCCTGAGCTGGGCGATGGGGTCAGGGAGCAGTGTAGTGCCCCGGTAATCCATGAGGAATTAGTTCGGGACCTGCTGAGCCACTTGGACACTCACAAGTCCATGGGACCGGATGGGATCCATCCTAGGGTGCTGAGAGAGCTGGCAGATGTGCTGGCCAGGCCGCTCTCCATCATTTTCCTCCAGTCCTGGCTCACAGGTGAGGTCCCAGATGACTGGAAACTGGCCAATGTGGTCCCCATCCACAAGAAGGGTCGGATGGAGGAACCTGGAAACTACAGGCCAGTGAGCCTGACCTCAGTGCCAGGGAAAATGATGGAGCAGATTATCCTGGCGGCAATAACTGCGCACCTGAAGAATGGCCAAGGGCTCAGGTCCAGCCAGCATGCATTTAGGAAGGGCAGGTCCTGCCTCTCCAACCTGATCTCCTTCTATGATCAGGTGACCCGTCTGGTGGATGTGGGGAGGCCTGTGGATGTGGTCTACCTGGACTTCAGCAAGGCCTTTGACACCATCCCCCACAGCAAACTGCTGGCTAAGCTGTCAGCTCATGGCTTGGACCGCAACACTCTGTGCTGGGTTAGGAACTGGCTGGAGGGCTGAGACCAGAGAGTGGTGGTGAATGGTGCCACATCCAGCTGGTGGCCAGTCACCAGTGGCGTCTCCCAGGGATCAGTGCTGGGCCCCGTCCTCTTTAACATCTTCATTGATGACCTGGATGAGGGGGTAGAGTCAGTCATCAGCAAGTTTGCAGATGACACCAAGTTAGGAGCAGATGTTAGTCAGTTAGAGGGTGGAAAGGCTCTGCAGAGGGACCTCGACCGACTGGACAGATGGGCAGAGTCCAACGGGATGGCATTCAACAAGTCCAAGTGCCCAGTGCTGCACTTTGGCTACGGCAATCCCTTGCAGAGCTACAGGCTGGGGTCAGAGTGGCTGGAGAGCTCCCAAACAGAGAGGGACCTGGGGGTGCTGATCGACAGCCACCTGAATAGGAGCCAGCAGTGTGCTCAGGTGGCCAAGAAGGCCAATGGCATCCTGGCCTGCATTAGGAATAGTGTGGCCAGCAGGAGCAGGGAGGTCATTGTGCCCCTGTACTCTGCTTTGGTTAGGCCGCACCTTGAGTACCGTGTCCAGTTCTGGGCCCCTCAGTTTAGGAAGGACATTGAGACACTTGAACGTGTCCAGAGAAGGGCAACAAGGCTGGTGAGAGGCCTTGAACACAAGCCCTATGAGGAGAGGCTGAGGGAGCTGGGATTGTTTAGCCTGGAGAAGAGGAGGCTCAGGGGTGACCTCATTGCCCTCTACAGCTACCTGAAGGGTGGTTGTAGCCAGGAAGGGGTTGGTCTCTTCTCCCAGGCAACCAGCACCAGAACAAGGGGACACAGTCTCAAGCTGCGCAAGGGGAGGTTTAGACTCGAGGTGAGGAGGAAGTTCTTCACCGAGCGAGTCATTCGTCATTGGAATGGGCTGCCCAGGGAGGTGGTTGAGTCGCCGTCCCTGGAGGCGTTCAAGAGGAGATTGGACGTGGCACTTGGTTCCATGGTCTAGTCATGAGGTCTGTGTTAATAGGTTGGACTCGATGATCCTCGAGGTCCTTTCCAACCTATGTTCTACTCTGATACTCTGTATATAGCCAGGAGCCAGCCGTGGCCCACTGTGGCCAATCTTGTGGTCAAGCGGCAGAACTACACCCTTCATTATATAAATATAGAAATAGTCTTTAACTAGTTCAATTAATTTCTAATCATAACGCTAAGCCACTTATGGAATCTATTTCACGAACATGCACTATAACATGTATATAAGTTAGTGATTCGTCAGTTATTAATAATTTGATAATAAAAATAATAGTTTCATAATTCATATTTCATATTCATAAAATCAATAACCTCTTCACAACACCCTGTGAGGAGTGGCTGAGGGAGCTGGAGTTGCTTATCTTGGAGAAGAGGAGGCTCAGGGGAGACCTTCTTGCTCTCTACAACTACCTGAAGGAAGGTTGTAGCCAAGGGAGGGTTGTCCTGCCTAGTCTAGTGGAAGGGACCCTTGGGTAGATGCAGACAGGAGTTTGGTACCACATGCTTGCAGGAGGAAAACTGAGTTTGCTTCAAGAGGATAATGTAAGAGTTGCATCCCCAGATGCCTGGAGGTATCAGGATATGGTTTAGTAGTCATGGTAGTGGAGTTATGGCTGGAGTTGATGATCATAAAGGTCTTCTCCAACCTTAAATGATTCTCTGATTCTCTGTCTCTTCTCCCAGGCAACCAGCAACAGAACAAGAGGACACAGTCTCAAGCTGTGCCAGGGGAAGTTTAGGCTCAAGGTGAGGAGAAAGTTCTTCCCAACAAGAGAGATTGGCCATTGGAATGTGCTGCCCAGGGAGGTGGTGGAGTCACCATCCCTGGAGGTGTTCAAGAGGATATTGCATATGGCACTTGGAGCCATGGTTTAGTTGTCCTGAGGTGATAGGTTGGACTTTATGATCTCTGAGGTCTTTTCCAACCTGGTTGATTCTATGATTCTTTTTGTTAGGTATTGCAGTAGGCTGCCCAGGGAGGTGGTGGAATCACCATGTCTGGAGATGTTCAAGAACATTCTGGCTATGGTGCTTTGGGACATGGTTTAATGGCCATGGTGGTCTTAGGTTGATGTTTGGACTCTGATCTTGGAGGGATTTACATAGCTTCAGTTATAGCTTCATAGAGTAGGTAGGAAGTGACCTTAAAGATCATCTAGTTTCAACCCCCCTGCCATAGGCAGGGATGTCTTCCACTAGGCCAGGTTGCTCAAAGCCTCATCCAACCTAGCCCTGAACACCTCCAGGAAGGGGGACATCCAGAAAGTCCCTGGAGGTGCCATTTTCCAACCCAAACAATTCCATGAATCTCTTTTGAAACAACTAGAGCTAGCAAGTAGGCAGTGGGAAAAGGAATTCTTTAGCTCATGTTGCATTCTGATAATTTGATCTAATTTTAGAAGCTTTTTTTTTTGCACCCATCAGGTGACCACAACTTCTGTGGTGGTAAAGGTTGGTCTCTTCTCCCCAAGAACAATGACAGGATGAGAGGAAAAATGGCCTCAAGTTGCCCCAAGGAAGGTTTAGGTTGAATATGAGAAAAGACTTCTTGACTGAAAGGGTTCTCCAAGCCTGGCACAGGCTGCCCAGGGAGGTGTTTGACACCTCATCCTGGGAGGTGTTCCAAAGAGGCAGAGATGTGGTGCTGAGGGACATGATTTAGCACTAGATTTGCTAGAGTAGAGAGTGGTTGGACTCAAAGGTCTTCTCCAACCAAAATGATTCTGTGGTGGTTGTTTTTTTTCCTGTTGCAAGAGGCACAGAGCCTCCTCCTATCCCTACTGGCAGCCCTGTGCAGGTGGCAGAAGTACAACAGTACTGGTAAATTCTCCTGACTTTAAGAGCTATTTCTCTGCCAGATCTCCACATCCTTCCTGCTGGGAGCACTTGGAGCTGAAATGGTGTAGGTGAACAATGTTTTCATTTGTGTATTTTAGTAAGCTACCTCCAAACCCTTCCCCCCGCCCCCCCCCCGCCCCCCTTGGTTCCCAAGTGGGTAGAACACTTAGGGTTGAGATTCATCTCATTAACTTCAGGCATCTATAGTGTAGACATCTCCATCTGAACTACTCACTTGAGACTTACTTTGTAGTCAGCAGAGAGAAACACTTTTAGAGGGAGATTCAGCTGATCTATTTGAGTCACTTGGTAGCAAGGCACCTGTTAAGATAACCACTTCTTGATTAGATGAGGCCATTGAAGTTGCCTGCACTTGCTCATGTGAATCCCACTGAGACTGCAGGATCTGTATCTAGGTGCTTTTCTAAGTAGGTCAATGGGGAGGAGAAGATGTTTTGCTACCCTGCATCCTGTAAGTTCCAAACTCAAGCTGTGCACTGTACCTTTTTTTTTTGGTGGCTTCTATTTGCCTGCTTGAAGCTAATACCATGAAGGTAAGCAATCAGGCTCTTTATTTATTTATTTAGAATAAACCAAACCAGGTTGGAAGAGACCTTCAAGATCATCCCGTCCAACCCATCAACCAATCCAACCCGCCTAAACAACTAACCCATGGCACCAAGCACCCCATCAAGTCTCCTCCTGAAAACCTCCAATGACGGTGACTCCACCACCTCCTTGGGCAGCCCATTCCAGTGGGCAATCACTCTTTCTGTATAGAACTTCTTCCTAACATCCAACCTTAACCTCCCCCGGAACAGCCTGAGACTGTGTCCTCTTGTTCTGGTGCTGGCTGCCTGGGAGAAGAGACCATCATCCGCCTGTCTACAACCTCCCTTCAGGTAGTTGTAGAGAGTGATAAGGTCACCCCTGAGTCTCCTCCTCTCCAGGCTGAGCAACCCCAGCTCCTTCAGTCTTTCCTCATAGGGCTTGTGTTCCAAACCCCTCACCAACTTCGTTGCCCTTCTCTGGACTCGTTCCAGCAAGTCAACATCCTTCCTAAACTGAGGGGCCCAGAACTGGACACAGTACTCGAGGTTCGGCCTAAACAGTGCAGTGTATAGGGGCAGAATGACCTCCCTGCTCCTGCTGGCCACACTGTTCCTGATGCAGGCCAGGATGCCATTGGCCCTCTTGGCTGCCTGGGCACACTGCAGGCTCATGTTCAGCCTACCATCGACTAGTACCCCCAGGTCCCTCTCTGCCTGGCTGCTCTCCAGCCACTCTGACCCCAGCCTGTAGCACTGCATGGGGTTGTTGTGGCCAATGTGCAGAACCCGGCACTTGGATGTGTTCAATCTCATGCCGTTGGACTCTGCCCATCTGTCCAGCCTGTCGAGGTCCCTCTGCAGAGCCTCTCTACCCCCCAGCAGATCAACTCCTGCTCCCAGCTTGGTGTCATCAGCAAATTTACTGATGATAGACTCAATGCCCTCATCCAGATCATCAATAAAGATGTTAAAGAGGATGGGGCCCAGCACTGATCCCTGGGGGACTCCACTACTGACTGGCTGCCAGCTGGATGTGGCACCATTCACCACCACTCTCTGGGCTCGGCCCTCCAGCCAGTTCCTAACCCATCGCAGTGTGCTCCCGTCCAAGCCATGGGCTGACAGCTTGGCCAGCAGTTTGCTATGGGGGACGGTGTCAAAGGCCTTGCTGAGGTCCAGGTAGACTACATCCACAGGCCTCCCCACATCCACCAGGTGGGTCACCTGATCATAGAAGGAGATCAGGTTGGTCAGGCAGGACCTGCCCTTCCTAAATCCATGCTGGCTAGGCCTGATCCCTTGGCCATCCTGTAAGTGCTGTGTGATTGCACTCAGGATGACCTGTTCCATGATCTTGCCTGGCACTGAGGTCAGGCTGACAGGCCTATAATTCCCTGGCTCATCCAACCGGCCCTTCTTATGGATGGGCACCACGTTGGCCAGCTTCCAGTCCTCTGGGACCTCTCCAGTGAGCCAGGACTGCTGGAAGATGATAAGCTACCAGGCCTGTATTAACTGCTTTCCAATTAACACACAACTGCTTATAATTTTTTCTCTTTCTCTCTCTTTCTAACCCGCTCTGGGGAAAAGGGGGAGAGAGGGGGAGAGCGGAGGTGGAGAACCCCCTCAGCAGAGGGGGGGAACTCTCATTTCTGTGCCACTCTGTTGTATATCTTTGTATATATTGTAAATATTGTAAATTTGTATATATTTCCCTGCATATCCTGCATTACTTTGTAAATATACAGCTCCACTGCTTTGCTAACTCAGCTGTGAGGTTTTTTTCCCCTTTCCCTTCAATTTTCTTTCCCTTTACTTTATAGGGGGGAGGGAGGAGGCTTCTTGGCATTACCCTTCCAACCCTACGACACTTTCTCTACAGACCCAGGCTGCCCAGGAAAAGCCTCAGCACCGTTTCTCTACAGACCCAACATCTCCCGCAGCACCTTTCCTCCACAGACTTTAACTGTCTTGGGGGGGATGAGGGGTGTGGTAATATAATTCCTTTCCTCTTCTCTCTCTCTTCTCTCTCTCCCTCTCTATTTTCTCCCTCTCCCCTTCTTATGTCCACTTTATTTATGTAACGAATAGTCTAGCTGTTGATACTTTGGCCTCATTTGTGCCTCTAATTTCACAACACGGGAATATTTAAAAGAACTGTGTCTCCGGACCGAGACATTTAATGTCTCCGGACTGAGACATTTAAATGGCGTAGTCGGCAGGATTCCCGTGCAGTGAAAAGTATCACAGCAAAATTTTTGCATTTCCGAGAACCCCAAAATGTGTGTGTGTGTCTGAGACGTACTCTGAGTACAAAGCGAAGTGTGGAGTCCAGATTCGCGTTTTCACGCTCTCGAGAGGGACATGGCCGGAGAAGGATGAAGCGAAATTTTCAGAGAGACTGTGTGAGAGTTCTCATAGTTTCATAGTTTCATTCAGGGTTGGAAGGGACCACAAGGATCATCTAGTTCCAACCCCCCTGCCATGGGCAGGGACACCCTACACTAGATCAGGCTGGCCAGAGCCTCATCCAGCCTGCTCTTAAACACCTCCAGGGACAGGGCCTCGACCACCTCCCTGGACAACCCATTCCAGGGTTTCAACATTCTCATGGTGTTCCTTTTAACTTTTACATGGAGTTTCCTTTTAAGTAATAGTGTGTCCAGTAGCTCCTTGCCCATCCAGGCAGGCCTCCTAGCATTTTTACCTGCTTTTCTCTTTGTTGGTATACAGAGCTCCTGGACACAGAGGAGGTGGTCCTTGAATACTGACCAGCTGTCCTGGGTCCCTCTTCCCTCCAGGGCTTTGTCCCACGACACTTTGGCTAGCAGATCCCTGAAGCCATCAAAATCTGCACGCCTAAAGTCTAGGGTCGTAAGCTTGGAATACTTCCTCCTGATTGCCCTGAGGATGTTAAATTCAACTGCTTCATGGTCACTGCAGCCAAGGCCATCTATGAGCCTCACATTGCTTACCAGCCCTTCCCTGTTGGTGAGAACAAGGTCCAGCATAGCACCTTTTCTTGTTGGTTCCTCTACCATTTGGAGGAGGAAGTTGTCTTCTATGCAGTCCAGGAACATCCTGGATTGCTGGTGCCTTGCTGTGTTGTCCCTCCAGCAGATGTCCGGGTGGTTGAAATCACCCTTGAGGACCAGGGCTTGCGACCTGGAAGCCGCTTCTATTTGCCTATGGAGGGCTTCATCTGCTTGGGTCTGCTGGTCAGGTGGCCTGTAGGAGACCCCCACAGTAATATCTCCTTCCCCTGTCCTGCCTTTAATTTTAACCCATTCACACTCAACTAGCTCATCATCCCTCCCCAGGTGGAGCTCCACTGATTCCAACTGGCTATTGACATAGAGGGCAACACCTCCTCCTCTCCTTCCCTGCCTATCCTTCCTAAAGAGTTTATACCCATCTATGCCTACATTCCAGTCATGGGATTCATCCCATCAAGTTTCAGTAACAGCCACTATGTCGTGGCATCCCAGCAGCACAGTGGCCCTTAACTCCTCCTGTTTGTTGCCCAAGCTGCATGCATTCGCATAGAAGCACTTCAGCTGGGCTGGCCCTGTCCTCCTCTTGTGCCAAATCCCCTCGGTTTCCACAGAATGTCCTGGTGGATCATTCGTGGCTTGCCTCAGGGCAGCAAGTTGAGAGCCCTTACCAGCTCTCCTTCTCTCTACTGCTGGTGAGCTGCCCCTCTGTTTGTCACCGGCCAGCGGGACACTATTAACCCCTTTCCCCTTCAAATATAGTTTAAAGCCCTATCAATGAGCCCTGCCAATTCCTGCCCCAGGATTCTTATCCCCCTCTGGGACAAGTGTGTCCCATGAGTTGTTTTCAGCTCAGGTGCCTTGAAAACCAATCCATGATTCTGGAACCCAAAGCCCTGTCGATGGCACCAGCCCCTGAGCCATGAATTGATCTGTCGGCCCTTCCTCAGTGTTTCCTCATCCATTGCTGACGTTAGAGGGATGGCAGAGAACACGACTTGAGCCCCTGATGCCTTTAGCATTTGCCCTAAGGTTCTGAAGTCTTTTTTAATATATTGTGATCTCAAAAGGTTTAAATGTGTGTGGTTTCTCGGGGAAGATTATCTGGGGTACAACTGTTGACTTTATAGTGTGACCTCCCCGAGAATTCCCAGTACCCTCTTTTAGGAAACCCAGTTTTGGTGATATTTGTAAAGTGTGTATCCTCTCAGGGAAAGTGTGGCTTTCCCGAGAAGCCTAGTATTGAAGCAAAAGTTGAGAAACTTCTGCTGGTGTGTGTTCTCTCAGGGAAACAGAGTGGCTCTTCCCTAAGAATCACAGGGCTCTTGTCCTGGTGTAACAGAAAATTTGAGGTACAAAAGCTGAGAAGCTTTTGCAAGTGTGGGTTCTCTCAGGGAAATAGTGTGACCTCCTTGAGAAGCCCAGGTTGTTGTTGTTGTTTTTTCTTGTGTGTGACCTCTCCTGAGAAATCTATTGTGCATTTTTCCTGGAGAATATTATTTTGGAGTAAGCCTTTTAAAAGTGTACGTTTTTCCAGGGAAGATTTTGCTGGTACAAACAGTGTTTTGATCTGACTTCCCCGTGAAACTTAGTGCCCTGTTAAGAAATGCTTTGTGAAACAAAAGAGATGGCCCGGAGTGAGTGGCTTTTTAAGCTTTTAGAAGTTCACGATGCCCGCCCATCTGTACAGGTACTTGACTGGGCCTGTGAAAATTGGCATAATTTCCAGAGTGTGGCTGATAGAATTGTGGCCCTGCAGAAAGATGCAAGAGCAAAAGCCGGGAAAGGCAAAGGTTTTATTTGTGCGATTTTAGGAGCCTGTTTAGCTGCCTCAGTGAAGGAGAAGGAGGAATGGCATGAGCAGGAGAATAAAACTATTTCCTCTTTGCAGGACTTAGCTTCGTCACTACAAAGCCATGTTGCCACTTTGAAAGACGTAGTGGCAGATCTTAAAATTCAATTGGAAAAGGAGAGGAGGCAAAATTCGTATTTGGACTCAAAACAGGGTGTGAATTACTTGGAGTCTGCCCCTATGTACCCTCGGGCAGAACTGACAAAAGCTAAGGAAACTGCTGTGCATGTTAGACCTCTCATTAAAACTGAAGTTTTATATGAGGATGGGGAGGTTACCCCCACTATCACAACCAAAGAAACGCCTTTCTCCTACACTGAATTGGCCAAAATTCGTGCAGAATTTGCACGCTCTGCTGAGGAATCTGAGGTGGAATATGTCTGGCGAGTTTCAAAAACTGGAGATGATCAGATTCTGTTAACAGAAGCTGAAGCCATGGGATATTGGGGTGATAATGTTTTTCTAACTACAAAAAACAGAAGTGGACCCTGGAGTCTTACTCAAAGGGCTGCCTATTGGGCAGGGGGGTTTGATCCAAAGGAGAGGGGAGAACCTGTAATTCTGCAGGGAGGGATGAATCAGATAATGGAGAATGTGCAAAAGGCTTCATGCCTGCAGATGATATATGAAAGGGAACTAAAACATCATTTTGAATCCCCCCTTTCTCTCCTGGTGGGTGCAAACAGAATGACTCCTCTGGTCAGGGGTCTCCCTGACTTGCTTAAAATAAGAGGTATCCAGCTCCAAAAAGAAATAGCTAATACCCCACTTTCTTCCAGGACATGGCAAGATGTGGGGAGGGAGTTATTCGATTATGCTAGGCAGTATAATATACCTGAGGAAATTAAAAAACCTCAAACTAGAGGCTTGAGACATGTGAAAATGATTCACCCACCAAGCCCCCAGGGCCAGATGCGCCCTATTCCTAGTAGGCACCTGGCTAAGGGCAGGGAACACTTGAATACCTGGCAATATTCATAGTTTCATAGTTTCATAGTTTCATAGTTTCATTCAGGGTTGGAAGGGACCACAAGGATCATCTAGTTCCAACCCCCCTGCCATGGGCAGGGACACCCCACACTAGATCAGGCTGGACAGAGCCTCATCCAGCCTGCTCTTAAACACCCCCAGGGACGGGGCCTCGACCACCTCCCTGGACAACCCATTCCAGGGTTTCACCACTCTCATGGTGAAGAACCTCCTCCTCACATCTAGCCTGAATCTCCCCACCTCCAGCTTCATTCCATTCCCCCTAGTCCTATCACTACCTGATATCCTGAGAAGTCCTTCCCCAGCCTTCCTGTAGGCCCCCTTCAGATACTGGAAGGCGACAATTAGGTCTCCTCGGAGCCTTCTCTTCTGCAGACTGAACAGCCCCAACTCCCTCAGTCTGTCCTCATAGGAGAGGTGCTCCAGCCCTCTGATCATCCTCGTGGCCCTTCTCTGGACACGTTCCAGCACCTCCACATCCCTCTTGTAATAGGGGCTCCAGAACTGGACACAGTACTCCAGGTGGGGTCTCACCAGGGCTGAGTAGAGGGGGAGGATCACCTCCCTCGACCTGCTAGCCACACTTCTCCTGATGCAGCCCAGGATCTGATTGGCTTTACGGGCTGCAAGTGCACACTGAGAGCTCATGTTGAGCTTTTTGTCCACCAGCACCCCCAAGTCTCTCTCCTCAGGGCTACCCTCCAGCCAGTCACTGCCCAGCCTGTATTTGTGCCTGGGATTGCCTCGACCCAGATGCAGGACCCTGCACTTGCTCTTATTGAACTTCATGAGGTTGGCTTGTGCCCACCTCTCCAGCCTGTCAAGGTCCCTCTGGATGGCCTCCCTTCCCTCCAGCGTGTCTGCTGCACCACACAGCTTGGTGTCATCAGCAAACTTGCTGAGGGTGCACTCAATGCCACTGTCCATGTCCCCCACAAAGATGTTGAATAAGACAGGTCCCAGGACTGATCCCTGAGGGACTCCACTTGTCACTGGCCTCCACTGGGACATGGAGCCATTGACAGCCACTCTTTGGGTGCGGCCATCAAGCCAGTTCCTTATCCATCTAGTGGTCCACCAATCAAACCCATGTGTCACCAGTTTGGAGACCAGGATGTGGTGTGGGACAGTGTCGAAGGCTTTGCTCAGGTCCAGGTAAACGACATCAGTTGCTCGCCCCTCGTCTATTAATTTTGTCACCTGCTCATAGAAGGCCACCAGGTTGGTCAGGCAGGATTTGCCCTTGGCAAAGCCATGCTGACTGTTCCCAATCACCTCTTCACTATTCTTTTGAGCGAGTAGTGACTCCAGGAGGATCTGTTCCATGATCTTTCCAGGCACAGAGGTGAGACTGACTGGCCTGTAGTTCCCTGGTTCCTCCTTCTTGCCCTTTTTGAAGATGGGGGCAATGTTTCCCCTTTTCCAGTCCGTGGGGACTTCACCAGACTGCCAGGACTTTTGAAATATAATAGAGAGGGGTTTAGCAACCTCCTCTGCCAGTTCTCTCAGTACCCGTGGGTGTATCCCGTCGGGTCCCATGGACTTGAACACTTTCAGGTTCTTCAGATGATCACGAACCTGATCTGCACTTACAATGGGCAGTTCTTCCTCCCCGTCCCTGGCTTTGACTTCCATAACATCAGGAGTGTTGGTGGGGGGTGGGTCAGAAGAAAGGTATTCCAAAAGAAGTGGTTGATGGGGTAGCCACGAGGCAATTACAAATCATTGTGGAATGCTGGCCCGAGCCTAAAAAGAGGGCTGAGGTCACTGCTCCCCTCTTGGTGGGACCATTTGATGAGGGGAGGGGTATGGCCCCCAGGGCAACTAAGGGCTTCACTTCTCAGTGGTGAATTGGGGGGTGAAGCATGAGTCAGGAGATCACCAAAAAATTGTACTTGGTTTGGAAAAAGGCTTTTGTTTGTGTTTAGCTTGGCTTTGAGAGAACCTGAAACAATCAACGATACTTACAGGCCCATTCAAAGTAATTATCACCTGAGAGGGTGGCTCTGTATTGGAACCTGGAAATACCAGTTTTGTATGTTTCAAGGTTGTGATTCTTAATTAAGTTCTAATGCTAAATTTAAGTTCTAATGCTGAAGACTACCTGATGTATTGTCAGAAGGACTTGTCTTGCTACAATATGGAAGACTTCTCAAGTTTTGCATCACAGAAGACATCTCTTCAAGGACTGTACTTTCCATAACCCCGCAGACATTCATATCTGGACGGAAGCTCTCACTTCAATTCCAAAGAGAAGGACTGGGGGGGGGGGGTATGGGTTTGTTTGTTCTCCTGGCTTCCAGGAGGAACAAGGATGCTTTCACCTTGTGTAATTACCTGGTTTAATTTTGTTATATTTTCTTAGTATTGTCAATCTTGTATAAATCCCTGTTGCATACAGTGATTCAACATGTAGTGTCCAATATGCAGTTTGTGTCTAATGATGGTGTACAACAGATTTGTGCCATTAGCCAATCAAAACTTATGTCTATTGCAAAAAAAGTTTAAAACTTCTTTCCTTTCCTTTCTTTTCTTTCTTTCTTGCTTTTATCTTTGATTGACGGGGTGGTGTGAGAGTCTAATAAGTTTATCTCTCTCCTCTTCTCTCTCTCTTCTCTCTCTCCCTCTCTATTTTCTCCCTCTCCCCTTCTTATGTCCACTATATTAATGTAATAAATAGTTTAGCTGTTGATACTTTGGCCTCGTTTGTGCCTCTAATTTCACAACACGGGAATATTTAAAAGAACTGTGTCTCCAGACCGAGACATTTAATGTCTCCGGACCTTGACAGATACCCTTCCCAAGATGATCTTCCATGGAATCCTAAACCCTGGACTACCATAGATGAGGGAATTAAGCGCCTGAGAGAATTTGCCGTTAGAGAGATACTCTATGGTGAACATGAAACTCTGAATCCTAATGACAGTCCTGTAGGAATGGGTCTTGCTAAAAAGCTCATCAAGCTTGCCCCTTCTAATTATGCAAACATTCTGGCGAGCAGAATTGTGGCAAGAAATTATGGTGGAGCTCCTCCTATGGTTGTCCAATTCACTGATCAAATGAGACAATTGGAGGATAGCATGACATGTGTTTCTTTGGTTTCAGCCATGGAAACTCTGTCTGGTGAAATAAAGAACTGCATGAAAGAGCTGAAGGATGAATTTAAAAATTCCATATCCCAATTGGCACAAAGGGACAATTCCAATTCTTCCTCCAGGTGGATACAAGTTTCATCTGTGAGGAGTCGACGCCCTCCAAGGAGGTCATTCCAAAACAGATCAAACCAAAACAGGCCACCAAGGCAGTCACGTAGAACCATTTGGATAACTCTGCATGATCAGTTCGGTGAGAACATGAACAGGTGGGGTGGCCAACCAACTTCCAATCTTTTCAGGAGACTGAGGGAATTGCAAAGTGGTAGAACCCGAGGTAGCAATACCAGAAGGGTAGCTGTTACTTCGACAATTCATAGTTTCATAGTTTCATAGTTTCATTCAGGGTTGTTCCCCAGAACAACTATAATAGCTCTAACAGTGGCTCCAGCTATAACACGGCACACGGTGCTCAATGTACATGTGGGCATGTTCCCCATAACTAGGGGTGCCCTGCCTCCCACCAGGGGAGGTGAAGGATAATACAGAGATAATAGAATCTATTGGGATGTGTACATCCAGTGGCCTGGCACTTCACAATTTTGGAAGTACAGGGCCTTGGTTGACACAGGAGCTCAGTGCAAATTAATGCCATCAAATTATCAGGGATCAGAGTCTATAACTATTCTGGGAGTCACTGGTGGATCTCAAGAGTTAAGTAAGGTGGAGGTTAATATAAGTTTAACTGGTAAACAATGGAGGAAGCATACAGTTGTGACCGGACCTGACGCACCTTGTATTTTGGGAATTGATTTTCTGAGAGAAGGGCATTTCAAAGACCCTAGAGGTTCCAAATGGGCTTTTGGAGTAGCTTCTGTAGAAATTGATGGACAAAAATTGAAGCTGTCTGCTAGACCTGAGCTTTCTGATGAATCTGCAGTTGTGGGACAACACAAGATACAGGACATTAAATTGCCGGTTGCTTCTCAGACTGTGCATCACAGACAATACAGAACCAACCGTGACTCTTTGTTGCCCATTCAGAATCTGATTCGTCAGTTGGAGAGTCAGAAAGTCATCAGCAAAACTCATTCACCTTTCAACAGCCCAGTGTGTCCTGCGCGAAAGCAGAATGGAGACAGGCATCTGACGGTAGACTACCGAGCCCTAAATGAAGTGACACCACCTATGAGTGCAGCTGTACCAGACATGATGGAACTACAGTATGAGCTGGAATCCAAAGAGGCCAAATGGTATGCTACCATAGACATTGCTAATGCCTTTTTCTCTATTCCCATAGCAGAGGAATGCAGGCCTCAGTTTGCTTTCACCTGGAGAGGAATCCAGTACACTTTCAACAGACTGCCAATGGGCTGGATCCACAGCTCAAGCATCTGTCATGCAGTGATCCACGATGCTCTGGAGAAAGGTGGTGCTCCAGAACACATCCAGTTCATCGATGATATCATCGTCTGGGGTAAAAGTGCTGAAGAAGTCTTCGAGAAAGGTAACAATATCATTGACATTCTTCTGGATGCAGGTTTTGCCATCAAGCGAGATAAGGTGAAAGGACCTACCACAGAAATTCAGTTTCTGGGAGTGCGGTGGCAGGATGGATGCCGTCACATTCCAGTGGATGTGGTAAAGAGAGTCTCCACCATGGCAAATCCCACAAACAAGCTAGAAACCCTATGTTGCTTGGGGATAGTGGGATTTTGGAGACTGCACATTCCTGGATACAGTCAGATTGTGAAACCTCTGTATGATGTGACTCGAAAGAGAGACAATTTCCACTGGGGACCTGAACAACAAGCAGCCTTTGACCAGATAAAGCAAGAGGTAATTCAAGCAATGGGTCTGGGACCTGTCCGAGATGGTCCAGACATTAAGAACATTTTGTACACGGCTGCAAGTGACAATGGTCCAACCTGGTGCTTGTGGGAAAAAGCTCCAGGTGAGACTCGTGGATGACCTCTTGGTTTCTGGAGTCGAGGTTACAGAGGTTCAGAGGCAAATTATACTCCAACAGAAAAAGAGATTCTAGATGCCTATGAAGGAGTCAATGCAGCTTCTGAAGTAATTGGAACTGAATCACAACTTCTCTTAGCTCCCAGATTACCAGTTTTGAATTGGATGTTCAAAGGCAAAGGCTCCACACCACATCATGCCACAGACTCAACATGGTCTAAGTGGATGGATGGCTCTAATAACACAGAGAGCTTGAATGCGAAATCTTGAAAGACCTGGTCTAGTGGAGGTAATCTCAAGTTGGCCTGAAGGTACCAACTGTGCTAAACCTCCAGAGGAGAAAGTAACTCGTGCTGAGGAAGCTCCTCCTTACAATGACCTTTATGATGATGAGAAGAAATGTGGTTTGTTCACAGACGGTTCCTGTCGTCTTGTTGGAAACAAGCGAAGGTGTAAGTCTGACTACAGGTTGACTACATCACTCTACCATGTTCTCGTTCTGGTAAGCAATATGTGCTTACTATGGTAGAGGCAAACACTGGATGGTTGGAAACTTATCCAGTTCCACATGCAACTGCACGCAACACCATTCTCGGTCTGGAGAGACAAATCCTGTGGAGACACGGAACTCCAGAGACGATTGAGTCAGACAACGGAACTCATTTCAAAAACAACCTTGTAAAGAGATTGGCCAAAGAGCATGGTACGGTATTGAGTGGATATTCCACATTCCTTACTATGCAGCAGCTGCAGGGAAGATTGAACACTACAACAGTTTGTTGAAGACCACTCCTAAAGCCATGGGGGGTGGATCTTTGAAAAACTGGGAAAAACATTTAGCACAAGCAACCTGGCTGGTAAATAGTAGAGGTTCAGTGAACCGAGCTGGACCTGCACATTCAGATCTGCTACACAAAGTAGAAGGCGATAGAGTTCCTGTTGTTAGAGAAAAGAATCTGCTAGTTAAAACTGTTTGGGTATTTTCTCCCTCAGGAGAGGCTAAACCTGTCCGAGGGGTGGTTTCAGCTGAAGGTCCGGGTCACACTTATTGGGTAATGCAAGAGAATGGTGAAATTCAGTGTATTCCACAAAGAAATTTAACTTTAGCTGAAAGAGTTTAATTTCAAACTGTTGGGCAGCTACATAGCATCTAAAGGAAGAATCTACGAGGAATCTACGGTGCACGAACCCTGAGATCCCTGAGAGCCCTGAGTCAACTAGGAGACCCTGAGAATCCCTGTTTCCTTTTCTTCGCTTTGTCGGCGAAGAGATAAACTGTTTTCCATTTTTCTCATTTCCTGATTTTCTTGGACTTTTGAATCATCTACATCTGAGTATAGCCGGAATGGACTATGAACTTTATTTACAATCTGTAAATATTGTTTTGGATTGGATGGACAGTATAAACAGTCAATGAAATTGTTTAGAAGGGGTGGACTGTGACCGTTTGAGGCTGTGCCTTTAAGAAAAGAGACAGTGCTGGGACACTATGGCTGAATGTTTGGGAATATTAATGAAAACAATCAGATATTCTAAACTAATTTCATTGGTGGATTGTTAGGACACAGTTTTGAGTGTAGGTGCATCTGGGACTTTCCTCAGTTCACTCCTTTACTTCTCCCCTTCCAGCTCATCTGCTTCTGGGCTCCCTGCCAGAGTGACCTTGGACAGGTAAGCATGTGGCCCACTAACACTTTGCTTTAATTAATAACTGCTCTTTTTCTCTCTTTCTAACCCTCTTTGGGGAAAAAGGGGAGAGAAGGGGGTAGGGGGGGGGGAACCCTCCTCAGCAGAGGAGGGAATTTAGTTCTTGTATTATTTTTTTTTCTTTACTTTGCTGTATATTTCTGTGTATATATTGTAAATACTGTAAATTGTGTACATATCCTGCATTTTCCAAAATTGCTTGTAAATATAGCATCTTGCCTTGCTTCTCCACCCGGTTAGCTGTGTTTTTTTTCTTCCTCTTTGTGGGGAAGAGAAGGCTAGGCCCTTCTCTCTCAAAGCCACCACACTAGGGTGAAAGAGTTTTTTGGTTTTTTTTGCAAGCCAGCAATCTGTTTAACATGTCCCTGCAGGGGGGGAAAGGATTCCTCCTGGTGGAATTTGACACACAGCCGATTAAGTTTTTAAATGGTAGGCTCTGGTCACTTGCATAGCAAATAGCCCAAGATAAATAGGGAACATCTTTGATGTAGGCTTTACAAAAGTAAAGGGGAAAAAAAAGACAGATTGTGGACCACTTAAGCAGATGCCACAGGGTCTAGGCTGGGCCTCTGTAATCTTGTTTTTGTAACTGCTGCTTCTATTAAAAAGGAACAGGGGACAGAATGCTTGTAAATGGGAACATCATCTTCCCAGCACAGCCTTGCTTTTGGAAGCTTTCCATTTGCTTCTCAGTGAGTGATACCCCTCAGTCATCAGTGCAGTAACGTTTTACCAAGCTTGCTTCTTTCCATTTCAGTTGAAAAGTTCTTCTTTTACTTTCTGGTTAGTCCCTAGTTCTATATCTATGTTGTTTCTTCTCCCTGGAGTACAGAATCACAGAAACATTCAGGTTGGAAGAGATCCTCAGGATCACCAAGTCCAACCCAGAACCCTACTCTACAAGGGTCAACCTTAAACCATAGCCCCAAGCACCACATCCAAATGACAGAATACATAATTAACCAGGTTGGAATAGACCTTTGAGATCATCAAGCCCAATCTCTCACCCAACACCATCTAATCAACTAAACCATGGCACTAAGTGTCTCATCCAGCCTCTTTTTAAACACTTCCCGGGTTGGTGACTCCACCACATCCCTGGGCAGCACATTCCTATGCCTGTCCACTCTTGCTGGGAAAGAAATGTTTCCCCATGTCAAAACCAAACCTACTCAGTCAAAACTTGAGGCCATTCTCTCTTGTTCTGTCACTAATTACCTGGAAGAAGAGACCAGCAGCAGCCTCTCTACAATATCCTTTCAGGTAGTTGTAGACAGCAATGAGGTCTCCCCTCAGCCTCCTCTGTTTCACACTAACCATCCCCAGCTCTTTCAGTTGCTCTTCATCAGATTTATTCTCCATCCCCTTCACAGCTTCCTTGCCCTCCTCTGCCCTGGCTCCAGCACCTCCACATCTCTCTTGTACTGAGGTGCCCCAAACTGGACACAACACTCAAGGTGTGGCCTCCCTAGAGCTGAGTTCCAAGGGACAATCCCCTCCCTGCTCCTGCTGGACACAGAACTGCTGATCCCAGCCAGGATGCCTTTGGCTTTCTTGGCCACCTGGGCACACTGCTGGCTCCTATTCAGTATGCAGTGTACTCTCTGATTCTGTGACCTGAAGATCCAAGGGTAAAAATGTGAGCACTTTGTAGAGCATTTTGATGACACAATCTCTCTTCTAATATTATTAGATGAATGTATGTGACAAATCCTGTCAAGATTCAGGCTAAAATGACAGTAGGTTTCTGTGCTGTGAGGCCACACCTGCAGTATTGTGTCCACCTCTGGGCTTCACAGTTCAAGAAGGACAGGGAAGTACTGGACAGAGTCCAATGGAAGGTCAGGAAGATGCTGAGGGGCCTAGAGCACCTCTCTTAAAAGGAGAGGCTAAGACACCTGGGGCTGTTCAGCCTAGGAAAGAACAATCTAAGATGAGATCTTCTCAGTGATGATTAATATCATCACCTGAAGTCTGGAGGTCAAGAGGACAGGGTTGGGCTCTTCCAGTGGTGTCCAGTGACAGGACATCCTCCCAGGTGGCCAAGACCAACAGCATCCTGGCCTGCATCAGGAACAGTGTGGCCAGCAGGAGCAGGGAAGTCATTCTGCCCTGTGCTCAGCACTGGTTAGGCCACACCTTGAGTCCTGTGTCCAGTTCTGGGCCACTCAGTTTAGGAAAGATGTTGAGATGCTGGAAGGTGTCCAGAGAAGGGCAACAAAGCTGGGGAGGGGTCTGGAGCACAGCCCTGTGAGGAGATTCTGCGGGAGCTGGGGTTGCTTAGCCTGGAGAAGAGGAGGCTCAGGGGAGACCTTATTGCTCTCTACAACTACCTGAAGGAAGGTTGCAGCCTGAAGGTGGGGGTTGGTCTCTTCTAGGCAACCAGAACAAGAGGACACAGTCTCAAGCTGCACCAGGGGAAGTTTAGGCTGGATGTTAGGAAGAAATTGTTCCCAGAAAGAAAGATTGGCCATTGGAATGTGCTGCCCATGGAGGTGGTGGAGTCACCATCCCTGGAGATATTTAAGAAGAGCCTGGATGAGGCACTTTGTGCCATGGTTTAGTTGATTGGATGGTGTTGGGTGATAGGTTGGACTTGATGATCTCTGAGGTCTTTTCCAACCTGGTTAATTCTATTCTGTTCTGTTCTATTCTAGTGTGACCAGCAGGCCCAGAGAAGTGATTGTCCTCTGTACTCTGTGCTGGTGAGGCCACACCTTGAGTCCTGGGTTCAGTTTTGGGGCCCTCACTATAAAAAAGTCATTGAGATACTGGAGTGAGGCCAGAGAAGGGCAGCAAAGCTTGGGAAGGGTCTGCAGAACAGGTCTGGTGAGGGAACTGAGGTTGTGTAGTCTGGAGAAAAGGAGGCTGAGGGGAGACCACCTGTCTCTCCACAGCTCCCTGAAAGGAGCCAGGTGAGTGTTGGTCTCTTCTCCCTGGTAGTTTGATAGCAGGAAAGGAAATGGTCTCAAGTTGCACCAGGAGAAGTTTAGGTTGAGTGTGAGGTCCATATCCTTGCTGTGCTGCAGGCTCCAGGGCTGGATGCAGTATTCCAGGTGAGGTCTTGCCAGAGCAAAGTCCTTTCACAGGCAAAATTATCAATAGATCTATTATTTTCCCCCTCTCCTAATTCTAATTAATTTCAGAAACTCTGATGGTGTAAAAACCTCATTGCAGAAGTCTGCTGCAGTTTCTGCACCTGGAATATACAGAACCTCTAAAAAGGTTTCCCTCTGAACTCTTGCTGCTGTTGGGTTTTTAATTCATTACCAGAAAAAAAGCCAACCCCAAAAGAATTAAAATGTGGTGAAGTCATAGCCACCGGATGCTTCTTCCTCTCCTGAGTAAAATCACACTGGAATTTGGCTTTTATTTAGCCATTTTGGGTTGCAAATAAACAAAATCAAACCCAACCCAAACACTCTCCTGTATAGATATTTGCTTTTCAAGAAGAGAACTGCTAAGAAAGACAGACTGCTGAAACTTTGGCTGCCTCACTCAGCTGCTGGGGCATGGTCTTGGCATGGCTTCCTCTGTCATTTATTCACCAGACAACACCAGATTGCATCACCCAGAATGGATTTTTATGATTATTAGTAATTTTTTTCCCCCCACCATGGGAGTGGAAGAGACTTTTCCAAAGCTGTACAAAAGCTTGACTCACTGCACCCTTTGTGTGTGGCAGCTGCTTCTCAAAGGAGTTTGCAAGACATCGTTGTCATGAAGTGAAGCCTTTGATTCATGGAATCATAAAAATCATAGAATTGTTAGGGTTGGAAGGGACCTCAAGGATCACCTAGTTCCCTGCCCTGAGCAGGGACACCTCACCCTAGGTCAGGTTGCTCAGAGCTACATCTCTCACGCATCTCCAAAAATAAATTGTCATTGGAAAAAAAAGTTTATTTCATTCTTTTCCTCACTTCCCCCCAGCCTTCCCCTGCCATTCAGACCATTTCCATGCACCACTCACTAAACTTCGCTTCCCCTAAGCTTGGGCACAGCCCTGGATTCATTTCTTTGCTGTTTGGGCCAGCAGGCACTTGGTGATCTCTCAATGCCTTTTCCTAGCCCAGCTGTCTCCTAGCCTCTGCTGTGCACACACTTTACCTCTCCTTCCCAAGAGCTTCCCCAGGCCACCATGCCCAGGGTACTACTCCTCAGTCAATGAATGGACCACGCTGCCTGGGGGACTCAGTGTCAGAGCTCCCAAAAGCTTTCCCACAGCTTCATCATAGCGACGCTGCTGCTGGGCTGGGCTTGGCTTGGCTTGCTCTGACTGGCTGCTTCACAGCTCCATTTCTGCAGCTGTCCATGCCCTACTGAGGCACAGCTTGCAGCCTTCTCTTTCTCTAGGTCGCCTGCTTTGTGATCCTACTCCCAGCTGTGTTTTTCTTCCTCTGATGGCTGAGGTCAGAGGGGGAAGAAAGCTTCCTTATTAGACGTGGTTGTGACTGTTTAGTGTCTCCAAGTGAACACAGAGGGTTGCTGCTCTGCAAGTACAGTGTGCAAGCCATGGAAATTCTGCTTCATTCTTTGAGATAATGGAGCAAGGGTGTAGTGGTTTGAGCCTTAACTGAGAGTTAAAAGCTCAAATGGGGAAAAGGCTGAGAATCTCTTCCCCACTTCCCCCCCACCTCCTCCCTCCAAACAGGGAGAGGAGGGAAAAAAAAAGGTAAGGAGCAAACCCACTAAGCAACAATCTGGAGTCAGCTTGGAAGTAGAGAGGCAAGTAATTTTTTTTCTTCAAAAAATATATATATATATATATAGCAATAACAGGGAAAAAAGGTTCACAAGGGCAAGGAACAAAAATGGATGGGAGGGGGATAGGAAAAGAATAATACAAAACCAGTCTGTCTCTGAGGAGGCGCAGAGGCAGCAGGGAGAAGGATCAGGTCCAGCCACGTGGCTGAGGATCAGGAGAGCAGCTGCAGTAGCTCTCATCCAGCAGAGGCAGGAGCCAAAAAGGAGATCCAACAGCTATGAGGTCCTGCTTTTTTATACCCTTGCTGGGCAGGGAGGGGGGAGTGGAACAGACTCAGCTTTCCTAGGGGGAGACGCCCTTCAGGGAGTGTAAAGTACCCGCAAGCCTTCCACCCTGCTTTCTTCTTTTGTTTTCAGAAAAAAGGTGTTAACCCACCACAAAGGGTTTAGTTAGAGCTCAGCAATTCTCCCTGTGCAGGCAGGAAACACTGAACTAAACCCTGGCATTGGGCACCAAGTCAGACAGCGCTGGTCCCAGTAGAGAACCTGTGACAGTTGCAGGCTATGCCTTTAAAAGTTAGCTGTAAGCATTACAGAGCCTAAGAGAAGAAGCTCTCTTCTGCCTCTCTGTTAAAGACCATGGGAATGTTTAAGTCAGCAGCACTTATGTTGAGCTGTTTAATTTTGCCTTGTTCCTGCTCCTCGCTTCAAGGCAGTTCTGCATTCACTCTGCCTCCTCACTAAGCTGCTTTTAATTGTTTAAGCACTGATCAGTAGCAAAGCATTTCTGTGTCAAATCAGTGTCTCCTCAGATGGTTGTCACAAGGGGATCATGGAATCATTGAATGTTAAGGGTTGGAAGGGACCTCCATAGATCATTGGCTCCAAACCCCCTGCCAAAGAAGGATCACCTAGGGCAGGGGCACATCCAGGTTAAAGTTCTTCAGAGAAGGAGACTCTACAACCTCTCTGGGCAGCCTGCTCCAGTGATGGATGAATGTGGCTTTAGAGCACAGAGTCTTAAATTGTCTTTGACCAAACATAACTATGGCCCAGTCCATTTTGAGTATGGATAGGTTGAACTTTTGCTTTGTTCAAAAGCAATCCAGAATAAAATATTGTTGTTACTCTACTCTGTCCTGGTGAGACCACACCTGCAATACTGCTCCTCCATTCAAGAGAGACATTACAGAGAGTCCAAGGAAGAGCCACAAGGATGATTAGGGGCCTTGAGCTTCTCACCTGTGAAGAAAGAATGAGAGCCCCAGGTCCCTCTCCACCTGGCTGCTCTCCAGCCACTCTGTCTCCAGCCTGTAGCTACATGGTGTTGTTGTGGCCAAAGTGCAGCGCCCGGCACTTGGACTTGTTAAATGCCATCATGTTGGACTCTTCATAAACCCTCACCTTTTACAACCATTAACATCAATATAGAGTTGTAGAAAAGATTCTTCTTTACGTTTTGTGGTGCCAGGCAGAAAGGGACCTAGGGGTACTGGTTGATAGCAGCCAGCATGAGCCAGCAGTGTGCCCAGGTGGCCTGCATCAGGAACAGTGTGGCCAGCAGGAGCAGGGAAGTCATTCTGCCTTGTACTCAGCACTGGTTAGGCCACATCTTGAGTCTTGTGTCCAGTTCTAGGCTCCTCAGGTTAGGAAAGATGTTGAAGGTGTCCAGAGAAGGGCAACAAAGCTGGGGAGGAGTCTGGAGCACAGCCCTGTGAGGAGATTCTGTGGGAGCTGGGGTTGCTTAGCCTGGAGAAGAGGAGGCTCAGGGGGTACTTTATTGCTGCCTACAACTCCCCGAAGGGAGGTTGCAGACAGGTGGGGGTTGTTCTCCCAGGCACCCAGCACCAGAACAAGAGGACACAGACTCAAGCTGTGCCAGGGGAGGTTTAGGCTGGATGTTAGGAAGAAATTGTTCCCAGCAAGAGAGATTGGCCATTGGGATGTGCTGCCCAGGGAGGTGGTGGAGTCACCATCACTGGAGATATTGAAAAAGTGGCTGGATGAGGCACTTGGTGCCATGGTTTAGTTGATTAGATGGTGCTGGGTGATAAGTTGGAGTTGATGATCTCGAAGATCTTTTCCAACCTGGTTCATTCCATTCCATTCCATTCCATTCCATTCCATTCCATTCCATTCCATTCCATTCCAGCATCTGAGGTGGAAGCAAGCTACATTTGCTTCATCCTTTGCTCCACAGTAAGAAAGCTTGGACTGGACCCTGCTTGGTGTGCTCTATTTTAAACGTCCAAAGCAAACAACACTCTAAAGCAAAGAGCACAAAGCTAAACTAAACACTTAGCCCAAACACTGTGATGTTGTTTTCAAAGATGGATAATTATAGCAGCAATATATTTATCAGCTTCTTGGTCATCTTGGTCACCTTCTTTCTTTTGGTTGATTTCTTTTTGCTTTGGTTTGGGGTTTTTTGGTGGGGTTTTTTGTTTGTTTCTTGTTTGTTTTGATTTGGGGCTTTTTTTAGGTTTTGTTTTGATTTTATTACTATTTTTTCTAATACATGTACGAAGGCTCTGCACAAATCACAGTTCTATAGACCTTTCTTTTTTGGGGGGGGAGGTGTATTCTATTTTATGATTTTACCAGCTGGGAAGTGTCACAATGGTGGCAAAGGGTTTTGCTTTTGTTACACTCTTGAGTCACAGACCTTGAGTTATAGTTGTCAGCTGCCTCCCCCAGATATCCTTGATCTGCTGCTCCCTTACTGGTGCAATTATTCTTTCAGAAGGAAAAGGTTTCCCTGTGTACATGTGAAACTTTATCCTGTTATTGCTTTGCTCTCACTCCAATATTTCAACCTGGCTGTCCTTCCCAATTTGACTTCTCCTGTTTCCTGTAATGTAATATTTGTAATCTCTACTCAATCACTTAGCTAAAATAATGACTAATACTAGACCTACATTAAACCCCACATGACCCATCTGTCTGGTTGGAAATATGTACCACTAATAACTCCTCTTCAAGTACTGTTCTCCCAAGCCCTGTGCACTAACTTTATGGTGGATTCTTTCCCAAGCTACATTTTTTTGTGTTCTTATGACTGTATCAGCTGAAACAGTGTGGAGTCTGAGACAGCAGTCGTAGAATGGTGTAATGGGTTGGGGCAAACCCCCTCCCCACCACAGGGCAGAAACAATGACTCAGACAAAGGGATTGCAAAAGTGATGGAAAGTTTAAATAGAAAAAACAATTTAAAAACAAACAACAATGAAAGCTTTACAGAGAACCACAAGCACCATGACAAAGAGAGAAATCACAGAACATGCCCAAGAACATCCCATCCCCACCTGGGGGTACACCCAAACCCCCCCCAGGGCTCATTCCTCCCCCCCAACCCAGCCTCGGGCCTGGGCAGGCCCAAGGGAGGTGGCTCACGCCATTTTACCTAGGCTGCAGCTGGGGACGAAAGAGGAAGTGAAGACCCCGCATGGACATTTTATAGGGGAGCAGGGCATTATGGGATTGGAATACATGCCTGTGACCACCCCCTGGGCTGGGCCCACCCCTTGGGACCTCCCAGGTGTGGTCTATGCAGTGGCATCCGGGCCAGCACCCAGCCTAAACCACCACACGCCACCCCTTATTCCATACCATAATCCCTGCACTCAGAGCATACCATCAAATTAGAACTCTTCTGACGACATGTCTAGCAACAGTCCAGGTCTTCATCTGGGTGTCCTTCCACACAGTCTCTCATTCAGGCTCACGTATCAGTCCATTCCAGTTCTTCTTCCTCATATGATGAAACCTCCAAGTGACACAGAGTCATTCTCCTGCAGTGTGAATTCCTTGTGGACTCGGGACATTCTGGACATCTGGAAATACCTCACAACTTCTCAGCCGAGCCTTTGTTTGCTTTTATAGTTACTCAGCGGCTTTTTTCCACCCCTGGGGCAAGCCGGTCGGAGCAACGACCGCTTTTCTCCATCCCTTCAGGGAGCCTCAGCCGACCGCTTCCAGCTGCAGTCCGAAGCTACACAAATGCACATCGCAGGCACACTGCAGGCAAGGGAGGCGGCTCACGTCATTTAACCTAGGCTGCAGCTGAGGACGAAAGAGGAAGTGAAAACCCTGCATGGACATTTTATAGGGGAGCAGGGCATTATGGGAATGGAATACCTGGTTTCATGTGACCACCCCCTGGGCTGGGCCCACCCCTAGGGACTTCCCAGGTGTGGTCTCTGCAGTGGCATCCAGGCCAGCACCCAGCCTAAACCACCACACCTTTAATAATTCCTCTTCTTAAAAGTACTGATGAATTGCTTTGCTCTACACACCATCCAGAAAGAGCCAGAATGGACCAGTGACACACTGTAGTGAAGGATGCTTATGATCAGGATTGTGCCCCAAACATTTGGGTAGGATATATTTCTCTGTGTGTTAACCCTCCTTTGTTTCCCCTCATTTCTGGAGGCAGTAGGGGGGATCCTGGCGCCACTGAGTCCAGGTAAACAGCCTACCTGGGCGTGGTCTCACCCCTGTAGTACAAGAGGCAGGCTATATGTTTGTTTCCCTGGGTATAGCATATACTCAGGCCATATTTGGTAGCTGGTAGTTCATTGGTTAATGTTTGCATTAGCAACAGATGCTCATTGGACTAGTATTCATAGTTTCATAGTTTCATAGTTTCATTCAGGGTTGGAAGGGACCACAAGGATCATCTAGTTCCAACCCCCCTGCCATGGGCAGGGACACCCCACACTAGATCAGGCTGGACAGAGCCTCATCCAGCCTGCTCTTAAACATCCCCAGGGACGGGGCCTCGACCACCTCCCTGGACAACCCATTCCAGGGTCTCACCACTCTCATGGTGAAGAACCTCCTCCTCACATCTAGCCTGAATCTCCCCACCTCCAGCTTCATTCCATTCCCCCTAGTCCTATCACTACCTGAGACCCTGAGAAGTCCTTCCCCAGCCTTCCTGTAGGCCCCCTTCAGATACTTGAAGGCCACAATTAGGTCACCTCGGAGCCTTCTCTTCTGCAGACTGAACAGCCCCAACTCCTTCAGTCTGTCCTCATAGGAGAGGTGCTCCAGCCCTCTGATCATCCCTGTGGCCCTTCTCTGGACACGTTCCAGCACCTCCACATCCCTCTTGTAATAGGGGCTCCAGAACTGGACGCAGTACTCCAGGTGGGGTCTCACCAGGGCTGAGTAGAGGGGGAGGATCACCTCCCTCGACCTGCTAGCCACACTTCTCCTGATGCAGCCCAGGATCTGATTGGCTTTGCGGGCTGCAAGAGCACATTGAGAGCTCATGTTGAGCTTTTTGTCCACCAGCACCCCCAAGTCTCCCTCCTCAGGGCTACTTTCCAGCCAGTCACTGCCCAGCCTGGATTTGTGCCTGGGATTGCCTCGACCCAGATGCAGGACCCTGCACTTGGTCTTGCTGAACCTCATGAGGTTGGCTTGTGCCCACCTCTCCAGCCTGTCAAGGTCCCTCTGGATGGCCTCCCTTCCCTCCAGTGTGTCTGCTGCACCACACAGCTTGGTGTCATCAGCAAACCTGCTGAGGGTGCACTCAATGCCACTGTCCATGTCACTGACAAAGATGTTGAACAAGACAGATCCCAGGACTGATCCCTGAGGGACTCCGCTTGTCACTGGCCTCCACTGGGACATGGAGCCATTGACAGCCACTCTTTGGGTGCAGCCATCAAGCCAGTTCCTTATCCATCTAGTGGTCCACCCATCAAACCCATGTGTCACCAGTTTGGAGACCAGGATGTGGTACAGGACAGTGTCGAAGGCTTTGCTCAGGTCCAGGTAAATGACATCAGTTGCTTGCCCCTCATCTATTAATTTTGTCACCTGCTCATAGAAGGCCACTGGTTGGTCAGGCAGGATTTGCCCTTGGCAGAGCCATGCTGACTGCTCCCAATCACCTCTTCACTATTCTTTTGAGTGAGCAGTGACTCCAGGAGGATCTGCTCCATGATCTTTCCAGGCACAGAGGTGAGACTGACTGGCCTGTAGTTCCCTGGTTCCTCCTTCTTACCCTTTTTGAAGATGGGGGCAATGTTTCCCCTTTTCCAGTCTGTGAGGACTTCACCAGACTGCCATGACTTTTGAAATATAATAGAGAGGGGTTTAGCAACCTCCTCTGCCAGTTCTCTCAGTACCCGTGGGTGTATCCCGTCGGGTCCCATGGACTTGAACACTTTCAGGTTCTTCAGATGATCACGAACCTGATCTTCACTTACAATGGGCAGTTCTTCCTCCCTGTCCCTGGCATTGTCTTCCATAACATCAGGAGTGTGGCTAGAGGCCCTTGCAGTGAAGACTGAGGTAAAGAAGTTATTAAGTACCTCAGCCTTTTCCTCATCACTTGTGACCATGTCACTATTTTCCTTTCTGAGGGGGCCCACACCTTCCCTAGTCATCTTCTTCCCATTAATATACCTGTAAAAGTTATAAGTGTTCCCTTTAATCTCCCTGGCTAGATTCAATTCAAACTCTGCTTTGGCTTTCCTAACCAGGACTCTTGCTGCTCGGGCAGCTTCCTTATATTCCCCCTGTTCTACCTGTCCTTCTCTCCACTTCCTGTAGAGTTTCCTTTTAAGTAATAGTGTGTCCAGTAGCTCCTTGCCCATCCAGGCAGGCCTCCTAGCATTCTTACCTGCTTTTCTCTTTGTTGGTATACAGAGCTCCTGGACACAGAGGAGGTGGTCCTTGAATACTGACCAGCTGTCCTGGGTCCCTCTTCCCTCCAGGGCTTTGTCCCATGACACTTTGGCTAGCAGATCCCTGAAGCCATCAAAATCTGCACGCCTAAAGTCTAGGGTCGTAAGCTTGGAATACTTCCTCCTGATTGATTAAATTCAACTGCTTCATGGTCACTGCAGCCAAGGCTGTCTATGAGCCTCACATTGCTTACCAGCCCTTCCCTGTTGGTGAGAACAAGGTCCAGCATAGCACCATTTCTTGTTGGTTCCTCTACCATTTGGAGGAGGAAGTTGTCTTCTATGCTGTCCAGGAACATCCTGGATTGCTGGTGCCTTGCTGTGTTGTCCCTCCAGCAGATGTCCGGGTGGTTGAAATCACCCATGAGGACCAGGGCTTGTGACCTGGAAGCCGCTTCTATTTGCCTATGGAGGGCCTCATCTGCTTGGATCTGCTGGTCAGGTGGCCTGTAGGAGACCCCCACAGTAATATCTCCTTCCCCTGTCCTGCCTTTAATTTTAACCCATACGCTCTCAACCAGCTCATCATCCCTCCCCAGTTGGAGCTCCACTGATTCCAACTGGCTATTGACATAGAGGGCAACACCTCCTCCTCTCCTTCCCTGCCTATCCTTCCTAAAGAGTTTATACCCATCTATGCCTACATTCCAGTCATGGGATTCATCCCACCAAGTTTCAGTAACAGCCACTATGTCGTGGCATCCCAGCAGCACAGTGGCCCTTAACTCCTCCTGTTTGTTGCCCAAGCTGCGCGCATTCGCATAGAAGCACTTCAGCTGGGCTGGCCCTGTCCTCCTCTTGTGCCAAATCCCCTCGGTTTCCACAGAATGTCCTGGTGGATCATTCGTGGCTTGCCTCAGGGCAGCAAGTTGAGAGCCCTTACCAGCTCTCCTTCTCTCTGCTGCTGGTGAGCTGCCCCTCTGGTTGTCACCAGCCAGCAGGAGACTATTAACCCCTTCCCCCTTCAAATCTAGTTTAAAGCCCTATCAATGAGCCCTGCCAATTCCTGCCCCAGGATTCTTATCCCCCTCTGGGACAAGTGTGTCCCATGAGTTGTTTTCAGCTCAGGTGCCTTGAAAACCAATCCATGATTGTGGAACCCAAAGCCCTGTCGATGGCACCAGCCCCTGAGCCATGAATTGATCTCTTGGCCCTTCCTCAGTGTGTCCTCATCCATTGCTGACGTTAGAGGGATGGCAGAGAACACGACTTGAGCCCCTGATGCCTTTAGCATTTGCCCTAAGGTTCTGAAGTCTTTTTTAATAGATTGTGAGCCTCTCATTGTTACATCGTCACTGCCCACCTGAAAGACCAGCAGTGGGTAGTAGTCTGAAGGACTCACGAGTTTGGGAATTCTATCTACAACGTCTTTAACTTGGGCACTGGGGCAAATGGTAAATAGGGGTCGTTTGGTAAATGAGCCCCCCCACCTCGGTATTGGAGCCTCTGTGTGTGCATGCGTGCCAGCCAGTGCTTCGGGAGGCCTCATGGTCCTTTTCCCACTGTCACCCATGCAGGATCACGTAGGAGAAAACCTGGTAGACCGTGTGAACCAGCGTTGCTGACCTGCCACTGCCCCCCCCGCTCCGAGTGAGGAACCTTTTGTATCCTGGGAGAGAACAGCAGAGCCACGCAGTGCGGCCACGCGGCCAGCACCATTTCCTGTCTCCTTATTACGGCACATCCGTGCCACGTTGTCTGGATTATAAACATTATTGAGGAAAGACTCCACGAAGTTCTCAGCTTGTGAGTAAGCCAATCCCTTCTTTACAGAGCTTCAGTTAGGATAGCGTTTATATTGCTCCGGGTGGAGGGTTGCCGGTCACTGACCAACCCCTCCCCCGCCACTCTCTGACTCAGTTTAGATTATAAGTTCTGTGAATCATTTTGATTTAAATGCCCATACTTAACATTCTGTAAAGATAGTTCCACTAACCGAATATTGATACCTGTGAAGGGTGACTGTAAATACCCCGTTACAGAGTTTTGTGGTGGGTTGGGTACATATATATATAAATAAACTTATATTTTCATTGATGGATCTGCCGTGCATTTCTGAGGGCATATCCACTACATTAATGGCGCAGTGCAAGGGTTATCCGATAAGTGACTATCTCTACAGAATGGGATACGTAATAAAACGATCCGATATGCAATGGGCTATAGAAAATATGACAAATCCGGACCAAATCACTACGAAATTATCCGAGGAGAGAGTTACTGCGATCGGGGCTTGTATAATGCGAGCACAAGATGAATTTACAGCATTAGTGGAAAAGACTAAAAAACTTGAGGAAAAATATACCTTCCTGGAAAGAGAGTTAGGAAAGTCTGAGGCACAAAATGATAAACTTCATGGCTTGTTAACATTGCAAATTAAAGAAAGCAACGCTACTATGAAGGTATTACCGGGATCAGACAGAGACTCTGTTTCAAGCCTTCCTGGTATCTCCCAACCGCCTAGCCCTGAGCAGCCCCGCTGGTCATCTGGAAATACCTCACAACTTCTCAGCCGAGCCTTTGTTTGCTTTTACAGTTAATCAGCGGCTTTTTCCACCCCTGGGGTAAGCCGGTCGGAGCAACGACCGCTTTTCTCCATCCCTTCAGGAAGCCTCAGCCGACCGCTTCCAGCTGCGGTCCGAAACTACACAAAGGCACATCGCCGGCACATCACAGGCACATCGCCCCCCCCGGGGAGTTCGCGTACCGAGGCATCACCGCATCCGATTCACAGCCTTCCCCCGGCAGAGGGGCGGCTGCAGCACAACTCGCTGAGAAGAGAAAAGGCGGAGCCAGGTGCTCGGCGCCATTCTCGGAGCATGTCCGAAAACACCAGGGAAAGTTTTACAGCTGCCGCCGCTGCTTGAACGCAGCCCGGCTCGGCGGTGCCGCCGCCGCCGCTTGAACGCAGCCGGCCCGGCCCCCGCCGTCTCTGTCGCCGCGATGCAGAGTCCAAGTCACCTCCACCCCCTCGGGTTTCGGAAGCCGTCGCTTGCCCGCTCGCCGCGGGAGGCCATCCCCCGCAACGGCCGCGGGCCGACCCCGCTCTGCTTGCCGCTGCCCCCTCCTCCGCTCCGCTCCCTGCCGCTCGTCGCTCCGCAGAGAACGAGGAGGAGAAGGCAGGTCTCGCCTTCTTAGGCTAGTTGAGCATTCTTAAGCCACCCTGGGCAGAAAGTCACAGAAAGAGCCACCCCTCGCTGTTCCCAAGCAACACGAGGGACTTCCATGCTATCAGCACGCACCAGGAGTCCTTCTGCAGTCCACAGGAGAGTTCACACAGTCGCCCTGGCAACAAAACTTGAGCCCCCAACTTCCAAACCCAAACCGACGCCCAGAACTAAATTTAAACTCTCCATCCACCACAGTTCAGTAGCTGCAGCGATCTGGGACCTTTTGACCAAAAATGGGTTACAGGTTCCACGAGCCAAATGTCAAGGCCCGAGCCAAGAAATTAAATTTCTTGGATCCTGGTGGGTAGCAGGAGCAATATCAGTGCCAGAGGATGCTCTTGAGGCTATTGAAAAGGGCCAACTTCCCAATAACAAAAGGGAGCTTCAGCGGCTCTTGGGTACCTTGGGTTACTGGAGAAAACATATTCCAGGTTTCTCAGTAATTGCTCGTCCCCTCTATGACCTGCTTAAAAAGAACAGAGTCTGGGACTAGACCCCAAGGCACACTGAAAGCCTAAAAGTTTTGAAGGACGAATTAAAGGCTTACCAGAAATTGGGCCCTTTGCACCCACATGACCCCTTAAGGGCAGAATGGGGCTTCTCTGAACATGCTTCCTACTGTGGGATTTTCCAAAGGGGACCCAAAGGCCCAAATGGAGCCCTTTTATTCTCTTCAACAGCATTCAAAGATGCTGAAAGGAGATACTCTGAATGGGAGAAGGGACTCCTGTCTCTGACCTGAGCTGTCAAAGAGGCAGAGAAGCTGCGCACTACGCAGGATATCATAGTGCAAGGTCCATTCTCTCTGCTCAAAGCAATCCTCAATGGAACCCCACCACCAGAAGGAATTGCTCAGAAGGCTACCGTGAGAAAATGGTATGCCTACCTGGAAGGGATGGCTCAGCTTATGCCTCTAAGGGAAGGGCCCACAAAAGTATCCAAATTGCAGCAGCCCATCAACCCACATACTGTCCCACTGTGCCAGCCCTACAAGCCATCTCCTATTCAGGTAGCACCTGAACTGACTGCCGATGCCAGTACTGAGGGAGTGTGGTTCACAGATGCATCCGCCCAAAGGGTAGAATCACAGTGGCATTACAAGGCCGCAGCGCTGGAGATTGGCACAGGACTGTCATTGAAGAGGGCGAAGGCAGTGCCCAAGTGGGAGAACTGCATGCCCTTATGCTAGCTGTGGAAAATGGTGCAGAGACCATATACACCGATTCATATGCTACTTTCAAAGGTGCCACAGAATGGATATGCCAGTGGGAAGCAAACCAGTGGATAGTTGGCAATACCCCAGTTTGGAGGGCAACCGACTGGCAAAGACTACTAGAGATAAGTCGAGCCAGGACTATCAAAGTAGGATGGGTAAAGGGACACTCCAGGAAGCAAACCCCTGCCGCTACTTGGAATCAACAAGTAGATCACTTAGCAAAAATCAGTGTAGTTGATCGTGAGGGAAAGGAGTGGGAGCGACTGGCTGAGTGGCTACATATTAAAAGAGGTCACTCAGGTAAGTCAGACCTTTACTACGAATGCAGATCCAGAGGGTGGCCAGTTTCTTTGACCACATGCGAAACCATTGTTTCAGCCTGCCCTCAGTGCCAGATCAGATTAAAAGCTAACCATCCCGGTCTGGCTCCAGCCCAGCATATCAAAAAAGACAAAGTGCTATGGAGCACATGGCAAATTGATTATGTTAGTCCCCTTTGACCCTCACATGGGAAAAAATACATACTGGTAAGGGTAGAAGCGGTTTCAGGCTTAGTCATGGCCACTGCTACTAGCACTACTTCAGGAGCTCAAACCATTGAAACTCTAAAGGATTGGTTCAGCATTCTGCCTATGCCTGAACATATTCAGAGTGATAATGGTTCACATTTCACCTCAGCCTCAGTGCAAGACTGGGCCCGAGGGGAAGGAGTCCAATGGACGTTTCATACTCCATATTATCCCCAGGCAAATGGCATAGTGGAAAGGGCAAATGGCCTCATTAAGAAACATGCAAATGTTTCAAGGAGTAATTGGGACAAACGCCTGCCTTCTGCAGTTTTCATTGTAAACAACCGATGGGGGAATTATGGCAGCCCCAAAGTCAAGGCATTCTGCCCTGCTGACCCAGTTAGGGATGTCAGCCACATGCCAGGGGAGGCAAAGGATGAACACCCACATTCAGTAACACAGATGCAGGTGGGCCAAACAGTGTTAGTGAAACTGCCTTCTATTGGGATTGTACCCATGACACTGGCTAAGCCCAGGGGTCTATACGCTTGGGAGGCTACTGACATCAATGGAAAAACTCATCGCATAAGTGCTCGGTGGGTCGTTCCAAATTACTAACTGTCAAGCCCGGCTTTAAACACCGTGGCCAGTTTTGTTTCTCCACAGGGTGACAACGGTTCCAGTGGACAGATTATCCCGGTGTTACAGTTTGAGCTGGGTGCCCCCCTGCAATGTTTACTTCCTGGGTCCAGAAGTCCAGCCCAGAGGGGTGGACACAAGAAATTATGTAGTATTTCATACCACAATCCTTTGCACCACTATAAGATCCAGTGCGGAGTCTAGCACGCTCTCTTTTCTTCCTCCTCCATCAGCCGCTAACTGGGGGAGATGTCTCCTGGCTTTGGGCCTGGTTAGGCCCAAGGCCATGGGGGGATGGGCAGTCTCAGACCTGGCCAGCTGAGACTAGCCTAGCAGTGGGAGGGGGAAGAAGGAGCCCTGGGGGTCTTGGGTGTACCCTCAGGTGGGGATGGGATCTCTCTGGGTCTGTTTGGGGATTTTTCTTTGTCACTGCGCTTTTGGCTTTCTGTAAAAGTTCACTGCTTTCTATTTAATCTTTCCATCACTTTTGCAATCCGTTTGTCTGAGTGTTTATTGTTGCCAGGGGTGGGGAAGGGGGCTGCCTCAACCCAGGACACCTGGAAAGGAAGACCCGTTACGGGAGTAACAGGACAGGGGTCCACCACCAGTCAGGGGGTGAAGACTATAAAACACTAAGGTCACCGATACTGACCTTAGGATTAACGAGTTCTATCCTGTGTTGTAGCATGCTTTGTTTAGAATACAGTTGTACACTTCTGAGATAGATATACATATATGTATGATGTTCTTGTGATGTTTCTATATAATGTTTAATTCATCTTTGGTAGAGTTTAATTATAGAATAATATTTGCCCACATATACTTGCCCATAAGCAGGGGGTGGAGTGTAGTGAAGGATGCTTATGATCAGGATTGTGCCCCAAACATTTGGGTAGGATATATTTCTCTGTGTGTTAACCCTCCTTTGTTTCCCCTCCTTTCTGGAGGCAGCAGGGGGGATCCTGGCGCCACTGAGTCCAGGTAAACAGCCTACCTGGGCGTGGTCTCACCCCTGTAGTACAAGAGGCAGGCTATATGTTTGTTTCCCTGGGTATAGCATATACTCAGGCCATATTTGGTAGCTGGTAGTTCATTGGTTAATGTTTGCGTTAGCAACAGATGCTTATTGGACTAGTATTCACTGGGGCAAATGGTAAATAGGGGTCGTTTGGTAAATGAGCCCCCCCACCTTGGTGTTGGAGCCTGTGTGTGTGCGTGCATGCCAGCCAGTGCTTCGGGAGGCCTCGTGGTCCTTTTGCCACCGTCACCCAGCTGCGTGCGGTGCCGTGGACAGCACTCCGTGGGATCAACCGCTGCGTGATCCATCGTAGGAGAAAACCTGGTAGACCGTGTGAACCAGCGTTGCTGACCTACCACTGCCCCCCCCCCCGCTCCGAGTGAGGAACCTTTTGTATCCTGGGAGAGAACAGCAGAGCCACACGGTACGGCCATGTGGCCGGCGCCATTTCCTGTCTCCTTATTACAGCACATCCGTGCCGCATTGTCTGGATTATAAACATTATTGAGGAAAGACTCCACGAAGTTCTCAGCTTGTGAGTAAGCCAAGCCCTTCTTTACAGAGCTTCAGTTAGGATAGCGTTTATATTGCTCCGGGTGGAGCACTGACCAACCCCTCCCCCGCCACTCTCTGACTCAGTTTAGATTATAAGTTCTGTGAATCATTTTGATTTAAATGCCCATACTTAACATTCTGTAAAGATAGTTCCACTAACAGAATATTGATACCTGTGAAGGGTGACTGTAAATACCCCGTTACAGAGTTTGTACATATATATAAAAATAAACTTTTATTTTCATTGATGGATCTGCCGTGCATTTCTGAGGGCATATCCACTACACACACTCAGAGAAAAAAAGCTTCTTTGTGCTGTCACTGACAGCTTCCTTAAACTAGAGAGAAGAAAAGGGGATTCAGACAACCTTTTCAACCCCTAACTTTTCTTTGCTGCTGTATCCATTGAGAAGGCAGCCAGAGATGAATAAACATTGAGAAATGGTCACTCCACCTCTGGTGAAACCGATTTTATGCACTAAAACTAAACTCTAATATTTACTGCCAGCTTTCTGCAAATTGGTGTCTTGATGCTTGAGCATTTAGCAGCCAAACTGTTCCCAACTGCTCCCCATCCACCCTTTCAACTGCATCCTGTTCTAACCATCCATTACTCAACAGGTGGTTGAGGCCCTGTCCCTGGAGGTGTTTAAGCCCAGGCTGAATGAGGCTCTGTCCAGCCTGATCTAGTGTGGGGTGTCCCTGCCCATGGCATGGGGGTTGGAACTAGATGATCCTTGTGGTCCCTTCCAACCCTGACTGATACTATGGTACTATGATACTATGATTTTCCCTCCTCAACACCTTTTTTTCTCTCTGTTTCAGTCTTGTTGCAGGAAATGGTTTGATCTGTTTAAAGCTAAGTTTATCCTGTATGTAAATGACATTTGGTTGGGTAAGGATTTGCCTTCTTAATAACCAGCTTCCCTTCTTAATAGCCAGCTTCTCAGTTCAACTTTGCTTCAGTGGAATCAAGCTATAAATAAGCTCAACTTTCTTAATCCTCCATAATGAACAACCTAATCAATGGATAGATTTGTAGCAAATATTGAAAGCATTAACTCATCTGTTTCAATCTCTTTAAAGCAAAAAATTTTTACAAGGGCTTGTGGTGATAGGACAGGAGGGAATGGATTGAAGCTTGAGGAGGGCAGATTTAGAGTGGAAATTAGAAAGAAATTCTCTCCAGTGAGGGTGGGAAGACACCGCAACAGGTTGCCCAGGGTGGTTGTGGATGCCCCCTCCCTGGGCAAGGCCTGGAGCAACCTGGACTAGTGGAAGCTATTCCTGCCCATGGTAGGAGGTCTGGAACTAGATTACCTTTAAGGTCCCTTCTCAAGCCAAAGCATTCTATGCATCTATGATTTATTTAAAGTATTAAAAGACTATTGGAATCCTGCTCACTCATCTCCCACTGTAGGAAATTTAGATTTAGGTTTCACCCCCAGGCTCTCCATTTCTGTTTCCTGATCCAGTCTGGATGTGAGAGAAGGAGAAAGGGAGGGAGGAAGGAAAGAAAGGAGGAAGGAAAGAAAGGAGGAAGGAAAGAAAGGAGGAAGGAAGGAAGGAAGGAAGGAAGGAAGGAAGGAAGGAAGGAAGGAAGGAAGGAAGGAAGGAAGGAAGGAAGGAAGGAAGGAAGGAAGGAAGGAAGGAAGGAAGGAAGGAAGGAAGGAAGGAAGGAAGGAAGGAAGGAAGGAAGGAAGGAAGGAGGGAGAGAAGGAGGGAAGAGAAAGGAAAGGAGGGAGGGAAGAAGATGGGAAGGCAGGGAGAAAGGTGTCGTAGTTTGGGCTGGGTGTCCTCTGCTACAGGGGTGTTTCCTGTGTCCAGAAGTCCAGCCCAGTGGGTGGACACAGGAAGTTAGGTTATTTCCTACCATGATCCCTTGCACCACTATAAGTTTCACGGCGGGGTCTGGCACTGCTCTTTTTCCTTCCTCCTCACCACCCGGTAACTGGGGGAGAGATCTCCTGGCCATGGGCCTGGTTAGGCCCAAGGCCACGGGGGATGGGCAGTCTCAGATCTGGCCAGCTGAGACTAGCCTAGCAGTGGGGGGGGAAGGAGGAACCCTGGGGGTTTGGGTGCACCCTCAGGTGGGGATGGGATCTCTCTGGGTCTGTTTTGGGGTTTCCTCCTGTCACTGTGTTTCTAGCTCTCTGCACGCACTCACTGTTCTATTTAAACTTTCCATCACCTTTGCAATCTGTTTGTCTGAGTCGTTATTTCTGCGCGTGGTGGGGAGGGGGTCTGCCCCAACCCATTACAAAAGGATAGGAAGGAGGAGAAGGAAGAAGGCAAATAAGGGAAACGCCCAAAAATGGTTCATGGCTGTATTGCAATTCCTAAGTAATGAGAAATGCTGGAAGGAGTTGGTGAGTTCTTCCCTTTCCCTTTTGCAGAGGGAATCCTTTGGGTGGAAGAAAGGCAGCATAACTGTGTTTCCAGCCAGTCACTGCCCAGCCTGGATTTGTGCCTGGGATTGCCTCGACCCAGATGCAGGACCCTGCACTTGGTCTTGCTGAACCTCATGAGGTTGGCTTGTGCCCACCTCTCCAGCCTGTCAAGGTCCCTCTGGATGGCCTCCCTTCCCTCCAGCGTGTCTGCTGCACCACACAGCTTGGAGTCATCAGCAAACTTGCTGAGGGTGCACTCAATGCCACTGTCCATGGCACCCACAAAGATGTTGAACAAGACAGGTCCCAGGACTGATCCCTGAGGGACTCCGCTTGTCACTGGCCTCCACTGGGACATGGACCCATTGACAGCCACTCTTTGGGTGCGGCCATCAAGCCAGTTCCTTATCCATCTAGTGGTCCACCCATCAAACCCATGTGTCACCAGTTTGGAGACCAGGATGTGGTACAGGACAGTGTCGAAGGCTTTGCTCAGGTCCAGGTAAACAACATCAGTTGCTCGCCCCTCATCTATTAATTTTGTCACCTGCTCATAGAATGCCACCAGGTTGGTCAGGCAGGATTTGTCCTTGGCGAAGCCATGCTGACTGTTCCCAATCACCTCTTCACTATTCTTCTGAGCCAGTAGTGCCTCCAGGAGGATCTGCTCCATGATCTTTCCAGGCACAGAGGTGAGACTGACTGGCCTGTAGTTCCCTGGTTCCTCCTTCTTACCCTTTTTGAAGATGGGGGCAATGTTTCCCCTTTTCCAGTCTGTGGGGACTTCCCCAGACTGCCATGACTTTTGAAATATAATAGAGAGGGGTTTAGCAACCTCCTCTGCCAGTTCTCTCAGTACCCGTGGGTGTATCCCGTCGGGTCCCATGGACTTGAACACTTTCAGGTTCTTCAGGTGATCACGAACCTGATCTGCACTTACAATGGGCAGTTCTTCCTCCCTGTCCCTGGCATTGTCTTCCATAACATCAGGAGTGTGGCTAGAGGCCCTTGCAGTGAAGACTGAGGTAAAGAAGTTATTAAGTACCTCAGCCTTTTCCTCATCACTTGTGACCATGACACCATTTTCCTTTCTGAGGGGGCCCACACCTTCCCTAGTCTTCTTCTTCCCATTAATATACCTGTAGAAGTTCTTAGTGTTCCCTTTAACCTCCCTGGCTAGATTCAATTCAAACTCTGCTTTGGCTTTCCTAACCAGGTCTCTTGCTGCTCAGGCAGCTTCCTTATATTCCCCCTGTTCTACCTGTCCTTCTCTCCACTTCCTGTAGAGTTTCTTTTTAAGTAATAGTGTGTCCAGTAGCTCCTTGCCCATCCAGGCAGGCCTCCTAGCATTCTTACCTGCTTTTCTCTTTGTTGGTATACAGAGCTCCTGGACACAGAGGAGGTAGTCCTTGAATACTGACCAGCTGTCCTGGGTCCCTCTTCCCTCCAGGGCTTCATCCCACGACACTTTGGCTAGCAGATCCCTGAAGCCATCAAAATCTGCACGCCTAAAGTCTAGGGTCGTAAGCTTGGAATACTTCCTCCTGATTGCCCTGAGGATATTAAATTCAACTGCTTCATGGTCACTGCAGCCAAGGCCGTCTCTGAGCCTCACATTGCTTACCAGCCCTTCCCTGTTGGTGAGAACAAGGTCCAGCATAGCACCATTTCTTGTTGGTTCCTCTACCATTTGGAGGAGGAAGTTGTCTTCTATGCAGTCCAGGAACATCCTGGATTGCTGGTGCCTTGCTGTGTTGTCCCTCCAGGACATGTCCGGATGGTTGAAATCACCCATGAGGACCAGGGCTTGTGACCTGGAAGCTGCTTCTATTTGCCTGTGGAGGGCCAAATATCAGCCTACTGCTCCTTCATAGACAAACTGAGCAAATCTTCCATTTTCTCAACATTATTTCGGGTCCCAGGGGGCACAAGATCCTTCTCCTGTGTCTCCTAATGGCTGTTCTCATGAGACATAATGCCGAGGTCTTGGCCTAAGCTGAAGTGGAAGAGACACTCATTCAGTTTCCAAACATCTGGGCAGCACATTCCAATGGCCAATCTCTCTTGCTGGGAAGAGCTTCTTCCTGACATCCACCCTGAACTTCCCCTGGTGCAACTTGAGACTGTGTCCTCTTGTTCTGGCTGCCTGGCAGAAGAGACCGACCCCCACCTTCAGGCTGCACCCTCCCTTCAGGTAGTTGTAGACAGAATAGGCTGCCCAGGGAGGTGGTGGAATCACCATCACTGGAGGTGTTTAGGAAGAGCCTGGATGAGGCAATTGGTGCCATGGTTTAGTTGATTAGATGATGTTGGGTGATAGGTTGGATACGATGATCTCAAAGGTCTCTTCCAACCCGGTCTGGTCTATCCTGTCCTATCCTATCCTATCCCATCCCATCCCATCCCATCCCATCCCATCCCATCCTATCCTATCCTATCCTATCCTATCCTATCCTATCCTATCCTATCCTATCCTATCCTATCCTATCCTAAACTCCTGCCCCAGCTTGGTGTCATCTGCAAACTTATGATGGACTCAATCCCCTCATCCAGATCATCCGTAAAGCTACTGAACAGGATGGGGCCCAGCACTGATCCCTGGGGGACACCACTGGTGCCTGGCTGCCAGCTGGATGTGGCACCATTCACCACCACTCTCTGGGCTCAGCCTCCAGCCAGTTCCTAACCCAGCACAGAATGCTGCTGTCCAAGCCAGAGGCTGACAGCTTGGCCAGGAGTTTGCTGTGGGGGACGGTGTCAAAGGCCTTGCTGGAGTCTTTATTTAGAATAAACCTTTATTTAGAATAAACCAAACCAGGTTGGAAGAGACCTTCAAGATCATCCCGTCCAACCCATCAACCAATCCAAACCACCCAAACAGCTAACCCATGGCACCAAGTACCCCATCAAGTCTCCTCCTGAACACCTCCAATGACAGCGACTCCACCACCTCCTTGGGCAGCCCATTCCAAATGTGATTATTCATACAACTGCTGAGTGGATTTCACAGCAACATGACACCAACATCACAGCCTTAAAACCTTTAATGAGTGACTTCACAGTGTAATCAGCCTGAGAATTAACCAATCATTCTTGCTTTTAATTCCTGCAGTCAGGGTAGCTGAGAGCAACTTCCATAAATTACTGAGATCTCCTCAGCCTGTCAGGACTTGTCTACAGGGGAAATTAGTTCTCAGGAAATCCAAGGGATAATTTACTGGAAAGTGGCTGCACTGAGCTAGTGTCTGTGCCTGGTGCAACACTTGAGGAATCTCTGAGTTCAAACAAATCAGTTTAAGGGCCACAATGTTGCTGAGGGGTCTGCAGCACAGCCCTGTGAGGAGAGGCTGAGGGAGCTGGGGTTACTTAGTCTGGAGAAGAGGAGGCTCAGGAGAGATCTTCTTGCTGTCTACAACTCCCTGAAGGGAGGTTGTAGCCAGGTGGGGGCTGGCAATTCAAAGCCCACAGTGCTTCTGGCTTTGGTGATTTAAAGCCACCACACAATTCAGGAGAATATTACTGGCTTCCTTTGATATCACTTGTCAGCTGGCTGTTCATAGTATCACAGAATCAATAAGGTTGGGAAAGACCTCAGAGATCATCAAGCCCAACCTGTTGCCTAATATCTAATGGGTGAGCTTAGCAGCCCTGCCCCTCTGGGAGGTTTGGCACTTGCTGTTCTGAGTTCTGTGATGTCTGTACCTCTCACAATCCCCCTGGATAACCCTATAACACTGTTCTTTGAGTGTGATGGGTTATGCTGGCACAATGATTCCCTTTTAGTTTTTGGCACTCAGATGGTAATTAAATTCCAGATGCCTAGTTCAGTTCATTAGTGAATTTGGGGGAGTTTGGATGGGAGTTTGACCATGAGCCAGTAATGTGCTCTGGTGGCCAGGAAGGCCAAAGCTATTCTGGGGTGGATTAGAACAATGGTTAGTAGGTTGAGAGAGATTCTCTTCCCCCTCTACTCTGCCCTGGTGAGGCTACATCTGGAATATTGTGTCCAGTTCTGGGTCCTCAGTTCAGGAAGAACCTCAGGAAACTGCTTGAAAGGGTCCAGCACAGAGCCACAAAGATGCTGCAGGCAGTAGAACATCTTCCTTATGAGGAGAGATTGAAGGAGCTGGGACTCTTAGCTTGGAGACGAGAAGTCTGAGGGGTGGCCTCATTCATGCTGATAAATATTTTACATGAATGAGTGCCCAGAGGCTGGAGCCAGGCTCTGCTGGGTGCTGCCCAATGCCAGCACAAGGGGCAGTGGTGGACGCTGAGGCAGAGGAAGTTCCATGGAAACAAGAGGGAGAATTTTTCCACATTGAGGGTGACAGAGCCCTGTAACAGGCTGCCCAGGGGAGATGTGGAGTCTCCCTCTCTGGAGATACTCAAGACACTCCTGGATGCATTCCTGTGTGACCTGCCCTGGGTGACCCTGCTCTGGCAGGGGGAGTGGACTGGATGAGCTTTTGAGTTCCCTTCCAGCCCCTAACATTCTGTGACTCTGTGAATGTCTTTACTTTTGCTCTCCAGTGTACTTTTATCTGCTCAGATTTAGGTGTTGGGTTCCCCCCCCCCCCCCCGCATTCATTATTTATTGTTATAAAGTAGCATTGTTAGAATCAGAGTAATTAAATTCTATGGTTCTCATAATAAATTCCAAGTTTTATAGTAGGAAGAAGCAACACAGAGCAGTAAGGATGAGGACCAGAGTCAGAGAGTTAAAATTAAACTCTGAGTACATTGTTCCTTAGTGTCTAATCTGTTAAATCTTTAATGTTTTTTCCAGACAGCTTGGTTAAAACTTGATGATTCAAGAATCAGAGTGGTCCAGAAATGTACAATTAGAGACTAATAGTCTTAGTATTCTTAAGTTAATGTCTTGCAGCTGCTCTCTTCCAAGTTCCATTTGCAACTGGAACAAACTCTAGGATCGAAATGCAAAGATCAATAGCTGATAGATTTACAATTTACACCAACAATTGATTGGAAAAGAGGAATTTAAATGGACTCATGCTGCTGTTAAATACTACCTGAGCATTGATAAAATCAATCACAAGTTCACAGTTCCTAATTCCCTTCCATAATTAAACCTTTTGAGGCTCAGCCTCCCAGTGAGCACAGAGGAAAAATCCAGAGAAGGACAAAAGCATCTTGGTTTTATTTCTTGGGTAAATGATTGCTTCATTTACTAAAGATGATGAAGGGAGTGGAACATCTTCCTTATGAGGAGAGACTGAGGGAGCTGAGGGCTCTTAGATTGGAGAGGAGGAGACTTGGAGGTGACCTCCCACCCCATGTGTGACCACTTTGCCCTTCCCACCCACTCCCCTTTATAATTCCCCCCAGGGAAGGGCAGCAGCCCCAAGCTGAGCCCATCTGGGCTGAGGATACTCCTCTCATCTGTGGTGAGTGCCCATGGTGCACACTGGGTGATGGTGACTACAAAGATCAGGGGGCCTAGTGGCCCCATGGTTGTTAGGGCCAACATTGATGACTGCTCCAAAATCATCCATGAGTACTGGCTAGGGCTCCTGGCTGGGTCTGAGCTCCTCTGGGTGGTGTCTTGTCTGGTTGAAGCTCTTGCCCCTGCTCTGGGCTGGGTGCTCCAATGGTGGTGTTGGAGCAGGAGCTGTTTAGGCAGGGGGGAGGATGGTGTAGGGGAAGCAGGAGCTGCTTTGGGAAGATGAAGAGGGGTGGTGGGGGAGCCAGGGGGGGTTAAATTAGATGACCTTTAGAGGCCTCCTCCAACTCTGGTAATTCTATGACTCTAGAATCTAGTTCCAACCCCCTTGCCACAGGCAGGGATACCTTCCACTAGACCAAGTCAGCATCTTTAATGGATATATATATATTTATAGTAGCTATGATGGACTGGTGGATTTTGGATTTGAAGCTACCTTATTTTGAAGACAAGCTCTTCTGTATGTTGCCACAAGAAGTGAAATGATGAGTGAATAAAAATCATTGGCATGAGAACCATTTAAAATGTGATAGTGATAGTGATAGGACTAGGGGGAATGGAATGAAGCTGGAGGTGGGGAGATTCAGGCTGGATGTGAGGAGGAGGTTCTTCACCATGAGAGTGGTGAAACCCTGGAATGGGTTGTCCAGGGAGGTGGTCGAGGCCCCGTCCCTGGGGGTGTTTAAGAGCAGGCTGGATGAGGCTCTGTCCAGCCTGATCTAGTGTGGGGTGTCCCTGCCCATGGCAGGGGGGTTAGAACTAGATGATCCTTGTGGTCCCTTCCAACCCTGAATGAAACTATGAAACTATGAAACTATAAGAAACTATGAAAATCCCCCTGAGTTTAGGGGAAGGGTTTGGCTGTTTCAATACTACTGCTCAGAAAATATTAGTCTTTTGTCTGAAGTGTAGACAGTGGAAACACTGAAGTAAATTCAGAACTCAAAGACAAGTTGTCTTACCAATATATTAAACTATGTGATTCTAGAAAGAAAACTCCATAATTCATGCTGAGCTTTGCAGCTTGGCTCAATAAATTTTGATTCAAAAAAAGGGTAGGAAGGATACTCCAGGAGAGTTTTTTGCTAGATGACCTTCAGAGGTCCTTTCCAAACCCTACCACTCCCTGATTCTGTGGCAGGCATTTGTTAATGCCCAGCTTTGCTTCCAAACACACTGAAATACATGCAAATAAATTCTCTTGTCTACTGTAATATCTTTTTTCCCCTGGAAAGATAGAATACAATTAACCAGGTTGGAAAAGACCTCAGAGATCATTGAGTCCAACCCAACACCATCAAATCAACTAAACTGTTGAGGCTGTCCCCTTAAGAAAGGGAATATTGTAGTCGGATGTTTGTAAACGAAAAGACGGATCTAAACTAATTTCATTGGTAGATTGGGAGGAAGCACCTTCTGAACTGGGAGTGCAGCAGAGTATCCTGGGCATTCCTGCACTTTTCTGGTCAGTCTGTCTTCCCCTTCCTTTGGTGGCTTGCAGCTCGCAGCTCCTGGGCTTTCGGCCAAGCCTGACCTTGAAACTGATAAACTGCAAGGCCTGTACTAACCGCTTTCCAATTAACACATAACTGCTTTTAATTTAATTTTTTTTCTCTTCTCTCTTTCTAACCCTTTTTGGGGAAAGGGGGAGAGAGGGGGGAGCAGAGGTGGGGAACCCCCTCAGCAGAGGGGGGAACTCTCATTTCTGTGCTGCTTTGTTGTATATTTCTGTATATATTGTAAATATTGTAAATTCTGTGTATTCCCCTGCATAACCTATATTGCTTTGTAAATATACAGCATCCATTGCTTTGCTAATTCAGCTGTGAGTTTTTTTTTCTTTCCCTTCAATTTTCTTCCCTCTACTCACGGGGGGGGGGAAAGGCCCAGACTTTCCCCCAACCCTATGACACTTGTCTACTGTAATATCTTTTTTCCCCTGGAAAGATAGAATACAATTAACCAGGTTGGAAAAGACCTCGGAGATCATTGAGTCCAACCCAGCATCATCTAATCAACTAAACTATGGCACCAAGCACCCCATCAAGTCTCATCCTAAACACCTCTAATGATAGCGACTCCACCACCTCCCCAAGCAGCACATGCAAATGGCCAATCTCTCTCTGAAGAATTTCTTCCTCACATCCAGTCTAAACCTCCCCTGGCACAGCTTGAGACTCTGTCCCCTTGTTCTGGTGCTGGTTTTCTGGGAGAAGAGACCAACTCCTGCCTGGCTATGACCTCCCTTCAGGTAGTTAATTTAGTTACTTTCAGCTGTTAATTTAAAGGTTAATACTAACCTCTAAACCTTTCTGAGTCTTCTCTTTTAAACAGATTTCCTTCACAGTACCTAAAAAAATCAAGTTTGGCTTCTGAGCTAGAAGAATGTTAACTGCCTTGCTAAATGAACAACTGGTTGGAGTTCTGCTGTAGCTCTGTGAGGCATAAAGGTAAATGGATAAAGAAGGACAATGCATTTACTTCCTTTTTAGCAGCTCTTTTCATTGAGGTCCAACTGAAACATGCATTGTGATCTAATAAAAAAATATTTTTATCAATACAAATCTGTGTTTGAAGCCTTTCTGCAGTTGAGAGTTTGCACGCAAGTGGAAGGGTTGGGGTTTGTGTTCCAGCAACTCTTTAAAGTGGCGGCTGAGGGGTTTCAGCCACAGGACTCCTTGGAGCGCCCAAGCTGCTCTCTTTATTTCAAACATTTTATGCATGCTTCCTGCACAGCTTGAAGATGGATAAGTTGGGACAGAATAGTTAGAGTTATGGATATGAACTCCAGCACAGGAGGTTCCACCTCACACATGAGGAGGAACTTCTTCACTGCAAGGGTCACAGAGCACTGGAGCAGGCTGCCCTGAGAGGTTGTGGAGTCTCCTTCTCTGGATACTTTCAAGACTCCTCTGGATACATTCCTGTGCAATCTGCACTAGATTCTCTGGTCCTGCTCTGGCTGGGGGGCTGGATTTGATGTTGTCAGGAGGTCCTATCCATCCCCTAGTATCCTGTGAGCCTGTGAAGAGCAGACTCAGATTGAGTGTTAGGAAAAAATTCTGCACCACGGGGGAGGTGGAGCACTGCAACAGGTTGCCCAGGGAGGTAGGTGAGGCCTTCTCCCTGGGGATCGTCAAGGTCAAGCTCTTCAAGGCAAGGCTCTGAGTAACCTGGTCCAGGGCCAATAGAATAGAATTAACCAGGTTGGAAAAGACCTTCAAGGTCACAGAGTTCAGCCTATCACCCAACCCCATCTAATCAACTAAACCATGGCACCAAGTGCCTCATCCAGGCTCTTCATAGTTTCATTCAGGGTTGGAAGGGACCACACGAATCATCTAGTTCCAACCCCCCTGCCATGGGCAGGGACACCCCACACTAGATCAGGCTGGACAGAGCCTCATCCAGCCTGCTCTTAAACACCCCCAGGGATGGGGCCTCGACCACTTCCCTGGACAACCCATTCTAGTGCTTCACCACTCTCATGATGAAGAACCTCCTCCTCACATCTAGCCTGAATCTCCCCACCTCCAGCTTCATTCCATTCCCCCTAGTCCTATCACTACCTGAGATCCTGAGAAGTCCTTCCCCAGCCTTCCTGTAGGCCCCCTTCAGATACTGGAAGGCCACAATTAGGTCACCTCGGAGCCTTCTCTTCTGCAGACTGTACAGCCCCAACTCCTTCAGTCTGTCCTCATAGGAGAGGTGCTCCAGCCCTCTGATCATCCCTGTGGCCCTTCTCTGGACATGTTCCAGCACCTCCACATCCCTCTTGTAATAGGGGCTCCAGAACTGGACACAGTACTCCAGGTGGGGTCTCATCAGGGCTGAGTAGAGGGGGAGGATCACCTCCCTTGACCTGCTAGCCACACTTCTCCTGATGCAGCCCAGGATCTGATTGGCTTTGCGGGCTGCAAGTGCACATTGAGAGCTCATGTTCAGCTTCTTGTCCACCAGCACCCCCAAGTCTCTCTCCTCAGGGCTACTTTCCATCCAGTCACTGCCCAGCCTGTATTTGTGCCTGGGATTGCTTCGACCCAGATGCAGGACCCTGCACTTGCTCTTATTGGACTTCATGAGGTTGGCTTGTGCCCACCTCTGCAGCCTGTCAAGGTCCCTCTGGATGGCCTCCCTTCCCTCCAGTGTGTCTGCTGCACCACACAGCTTGGTGTCATCAGCAAACTTGCTGAGGGTGCACTCAATGCCACTGTCCATGTCACTGACACTTACAGTCCTAAACACTTACAGTGTCCTAAACACTTACAGTGGTGGTAACTCCACCACCTCCCTGGGCAGCACATTTGTGAGAGACTAGAAGTTTGTCTCTCTTGGTGTGACTCAACAAAGATAAAATCACTTGCTGCTTGCCCAGACAATAGCTGATATGTGTCGGGCAGAGCCACTGGAATGACTCTTGGAAGGTGCAAAGATAACATTGCTCACTGGGCCACAGCTGTCCTGACAACAATGGACCAAGGCCACCTTTGGGAATATGCATGAGACAAGATAATCTCCACCCATCAAGTACCCTGGGAAGGGTGACACAATGGATTCACCACCTGTTTCCTGATGTGTAATGAGTGTGGGGGCTTGTCTGGATGGAGACGGAGAAGGCGGAGGGGCCCCCCCTCCCCCCATCTAGACCTCTTGCCCAAACACACAGAAAATATATCCGGGGGAACGATACCTAGACATTTACCTAAGGATGATTTCCTGGCCCCTGAATTCCTGAGGGACAATACTTGGACACATACCTGCCCAGAGGCTCTTCTCCAGCCAAAGCCTCAGCACCCTTTCTCTACAGACCCAGGTTGCCCAGAGGACCACATCTCTTCTCCAGCCAGAGCCTCAACACCGTTCCTGTACCAACCCAACATCTCCTGCAGCACCTTTCCTCCACAGACTCAAACTGTCTTGGGGGGATGAGGGGTGTGGTAATATAATTCCTTTCCTCCTGTCTCTCCCTCTCTATTTTCTCCCTCTCCCCTTCTTATGTCCACTTTATTTATGTAATAAATAGTCTAGCTGTTGATATTTTGGCCTCATTTGTGCCTCTAATTTCACAACACGGGAATATTCATAAGAACTGAGTCTCTTTCCCTCTCCGGACCGAGACAACATTCCAGTGGCCAATCTCTCTTTCTAGGAAGAATTTCTTCTTAACATCCAGCCTAAATCTCCCCTGGCACAGCTTGAGACTGTGTCCTCTTGCTCTGGTGCTGGTTGCCTGGGAGAAGAGACCAACCCCCCACATGGCTACAACCTCTCCTCAGGGAGTTGTAAGTGGTAATAAGGTTTCCCTTGGGCCTCCTCTTCTCCAGGCTATGCAACTCCAGCTCCCTCAGCCTCTCTTCACAGGGCTGTGCTTCAGACCCCTCTCCACTTGGTTGCCGTATTCTCTGGGCATGTTCCAGCAGCTCAACATCTGATTTAGATTGGATGTTAGGAACAAGTTCTTTACCATGAGGGTGGTGGAACACTGGAGCAGGTTTTCCAGGGAGGTGGTTAAGGCCCCATCCCTGAAGATATGCAACGTAAGGTTTTACAAGGCTCTGAGCAACCTGATGTAGAGAAAGATGTCCCTGCATCCCTGCAGGGGGGTTGGTCTGTATGACCATTGGAGGTCCTTTTCAATCCAGACCATTCTCTGATTCAATCACTCTTTTACTCTATTTTAGCTAGTATCACAACTACTCCAAGCAGTATCTGTGTTGAGGAGGGCTTAATATGTCTTTTGAGAAGACTCTGCTAAATCTGAAAGTTGGATGCTTGGTATCAGAAGTCTGTTTGCTACTCTGAATAACAGAGAGATGCTGATAAATGTTGCAGACCTGAACTCTAAGAACATATAGTACAATGTCTTGGAAATAAATCACTTTATAAAACCAATTTGGAGATGATTTCACTGTGCTGAGAAGGCTTCAGTGGTTGGATCTCAAGATGTTGCCCAGGGAGGTGGTGGAAGCCCCATCCCTGGAAACTTTTAAATCCAGGCTGGATGTGGCTCTGGGCAACCTGATTTAGTGTGAGGTGTCTCTCCCCATGGCTGGGGGTTGGAACTGGATGATCCTTGGGCTCCCTTCCAACCCTGACCATTCTGTGATGTGTAAGTGCTGGGTTGGAAGGGACCTCTAGAGTTCATCTGGTCCAACCCCCCCTTGCAGTAAGCAGGGACACAGAATCACTTAGGTTGGAAGGAACCCCTAAAGGATATTCCCAGCCAGATCAGGTTGCTGATGGATATAATAATGGGAAACAAAGTTCTGTCCATTTGATGAGAGATTTTTGGAAGAATATACTTTTTTTTTATTTCTCTCCTTCTAATGTCTTTTCATATCTCTAGGTTATATTTTATGCTCCTGATACACTATCCTGTACTTCCATCTTAAAGCAGAGCTGTAATCATCCACTATATCCATTTAAAATATTACTTTTTCCTGCAAAAAAATGAGAGGTTTGCATTTTACTTTGAATTTTCTAACTGAGGGGAGGGAGAAATAAATTAAGGCTTCTTTCCAAATTGGGATTTCCATTCCCTGTGCCATTATCTAAGTCTGTCAATTCACTATGGCCCACCACTTCCAGCAGGAAAATCTATTTTGATGCCCATGGGGAAAGGTTATAATGGCTAGCTGATCCTGAAATGAAATGTCCTGTTTGATTGCTTCACATCATGCTAAGCTGCATTATATTCAGGCAAAATAAAAAGCAAGGTGCTGTGCTATCCAATATCAAATGAGAGCTGGCCAGAAGTGTTTTATCCCACCTCTGCCTGCATTAGATTTCCCTGAGATGAATGGTGCTGTTGTGGTAACTTCAGGTATCATCTGTCTGGATCCATTTCTGAGTGAGAGACACAAAGCAGACAGCAAACTGCCTGCCCACCTGTGTCTGGGTTCAGGCTTGGATGTCTGCTCGAGCCAGCGATGTGCCCTCTTGGCCATACCGGGTACTGCACTTTGGCCACGGCAACCCAATGCAGAGCTACAGGCTGGGGTCAGAGTGGCTGGAGAGCTCCCAAACAGAGAGGGACCTGGGGGTGCTGATTGACAGCTGCCTAAACATGAGCCAGCAGTGTGCCCAGGTGGCCAAGAAGGCCAATGGCATCCTGGCCTGCAGTAGGAATAGTGTGGCCAGCAGGAGCAGGGAAGTCATTGTGCCCCTGTACTCTGCATTGGTGTGACCGTTTGAGACTGTGCCTTTAAGAAAGGGACAGTGCTGGGACACTCTGGCTGAATATTTTGTAAACAAAGACAGGTATAAACGAATTTCATTGGTAGATTGGTAGAACGCAGCTTTAAGTTTTAGTGCAGTTGGAATTTTTCTCAGTTCCTTTCCTTCTCCCTTTCCAGCTTGTCTGCTTCTGGGCAACTAGCCAGATTTCTGACCTTGGATAACAGATAAGCATTAATTTGCATGAGGCCTACTAAGACCTTTCTCCCTTAATAACTGCCTTTTCTCTCTCTAACCCTTTTTGGGAAAAAAGGGAGGTGGGGGGAGAGAGCGGGGTACAGGAGGGGAACCTTCCCCTGTCTGGAGGACGGAATTTCGTTCCTGTATTTTTTTTCTTTGCTGTATATTTCTGTATATATATTGTAAATACTGTATATATTGTGTATATATATAACCTGCATTTTCACATTGCTTGTAAATATAGCATCCCTTTTGCTTTTCTGACTGAGTTAGCTGTGGTTTTTTTTCCTCTTTGTGGGGGAGGGAGAGCTAGGCCTTCTCTCTCAACCCACTACAATTGGTTAGGCTGCACCTTGAGTCCTGTGTCCAGTTCTGGGACCCTCAGTTTAAGAAGGACATCGAAACACTTGAACGTGTCCAGAGAAGGGCAACAAGGCTGGGGAGAGGCCTTGAGCACAAGCCCTATGAGGAGAGGCTGAGGGAGCTGGGATTGTTTAGCCTGGAGAAGAAGAGGCTCAGGGGTGACCTCATTGCTCTCTACAACTCCCTGAACGGAGGTTGTAGCCAGGAGGGGGTTGGTCTCTTCTCTCTATCAACCAGCACCCAAACAAGAGGACACAGTCTCAAGCTGCACCAGGGGAAGTTTAGGCTTGAGGTGAGGAGAAAGTTCTTCACCGAGAGAATCATTGGTCATTGGAATGTGCTGCCCAGGGAGCTGGTGGAGTCACCATCCCTGGAGATGTTCAAGAGGAGATTGAACGTGGCACTTAGTGCCATGGTCTAGTCATGAGGCCTGTGGTGACAGGTTGGACTCGACGATCTTTGATGTCTCTTCTAACCTTGGTGATACTGTAATACTGTGAGATGCATCAAGGAAAAGTGTGGCCAGTAGGTCAAGGGAGGTTCTCCTGCACCTCTACTCTGCCCTGGTGGGGCCACATCTGAAGTATTGTGTCCAGTTCTGGGCTCCCCAGTTCAAGAGAGACAGGGAAGTACTCAAGAGAGTCCAATGGAGGGACACAAAGATGCTGAGTGTCTTGGAGCATTTCTCTTGTTAGGCTGAGAGACCTGGGGCTGTTTAGCCTGGAGAGGAGAAGACTGAGAGGGTATCTATCAATGCTGATCAATAGCTAAAGGGTGAAGGCCATGAGGATGAGGCTGGGCTCTTTTCCATGTTACCCAGTGATGCCATAATGGCCAGGGGCTGCAAACCCAGGAGGTTTCACTTGAACTTAAGTAGAAACTTCTTTCCTTTGAGGGTGACAAAGCCATGAAGCAGGCTGCCCAGAGAGGTTGTAGAGTCTGGAGACTTTTGAATCTTGCCTGGGCACACCTGTGTGCAACCTGCTCTAGGTGACCTTGCAGGGGAGAATACAGAATAGAATAGAATACAGGCAGAAAGGGATATGGGGGTATTAGAATAGAATAGAATTAACCAGGTTGGAAAAGACCTTCAAGATCATCAAGTCCAACCTATCACCCAACACCATCTAATCAACTAAACCATGGCACCAAGTGTTTCATCCAGGATCTTCATAAACACCTCCAGTGATAGTGACTCCACCACCTCCCTGGACAGCACATTCCAATGGCCAATCTCTCTTTCTTGGAAGAATTTCTTCCTAATATCCAGCCTAAACTTCCCCTGGCACAGCCTGAGACTATGTCCTCCCTTCAGGGAGTTGTAGAGAGCAAGGTCTCCCCTGAGCCTCCTCTTCTCCAGGCTAAGCAACCCCAGCTCCCTCAGCCTCTCCTCACAGGGCTGTGCTCCAGACCCCTCCCCAGCTTTGTTTCCCTTCTCTGGACACCTTCCAGCAACTCAACATCTTTCCTAAACTGAGGAGCCCAGAACTGGACACAAGACTCAAGGTGTGGCCTAACCAGTAATGAGTCCAGGGCAGAATTACTTCCCTGCTCCTGCTGGCCACACTATTCCTATCACAGTATCACAGTATCACCGAGGTTAGAAAAGAACTCGAGGATCATCAAGTCCAACCTGTAACCACAGACCTCATGACTAGACCATGGCACCAAGTGCTATGTCCAATCTCCTCTTGAACACCTCAAGGGATGGTGACTCCACCACCTCCCTGGGCAGCCCATTCCAATGACGAATGACTCTCTCGGTGAAGAACTTTCTCCTCACCTCAAGCCTAAACTTCCCCTGGCGCAGCTTGAGACTGTGTCCCCTGATTCTCGTGCTGGTTGCCTGGGAGAAGAGAACAACCCCTTCCTGGCTACAACCACCCTTCAGGTAGTTGTAGAGTGCAATGAGGTTACCCCTGAGCCTCCTCTTCTCCAGGCTAAACAATCCCAGCTCCCTCAGCCTCTCCTCATAGGGCTTGTGCTCAAGGCCTCTCACCAGCCTTGTTACCCTTCTCTGGACACGTTCAAGTGTTTCAATGTCCTTCTTAAACTGAGGGGCCCAGGACTGGACACAGTACTCAAGGTGCGGCCTAACCAAAGCAGAGTACAGGGGCACAATGACCTCCCTGCTCCTGCTGACCACCCTATTCCTAATGCAGGCCAGGATGCCATTGGCCCTCTTGGCCACCTGGGCACACTGCTGGCTCATGTTTAGGTGGCTGTTGATCAGCACCTCCAGGTCCCTCTCCACTTGGCAGCTCTCCAGCCACTCTGACCTCAGCCTGTAGCTCTGCATGGGGTTGCTGTGTCCAAAGTGCAGCACTGGGCACTTGGACTTGTTGAATGCCATCCCATTGGACTCTGCCCATCTGTCCAGTCAATCGAGGTCCCTCTGCAGAGGCCTTCCACCCTCTAACTGATTAACATCTGCTCCTAATTTGGTGTCATCTGCAAATTTGCTGATGCCTGACTCAATCCCCTCATCCAGATCATCAATGAAGATCTTAAAGAGGATGGGGCCCAGCACTGATCCCTGGGGGATGCCACTGGTGACTGGCCACCAGCTGGATGTGGCACCATTCACCACCACTCTCTGGGCTCAGCCCTCCAGCCGGTTCCTAACCCAGCACATAGTGAAATGGTCCAATCCATGGGCTGACAGTTTAGCCAGCAGTTTGCTGTAGGGGACGGTGTCAAAGGCCTTGCTGAAGTCCAGGTAGGCCACATCCACAGGCCTCCCCACATCCACCAGACGGGTCACCTGATCATAGAAGGAGATCAGGTTGGAGAGGCAGGACCTGCCCTTCCTAAATCCATGTTGGCTGGACCTTAGCCCTTGGCCATCCTTCAGGTGCGCAGTTATTGCCACCAGGATAATCTGCTCCATCATTTTCCCTGTCACTGAGGTCAGGCTGACTGTCCTGTAGTTTCCAGGTTCCTCCATCCGACCCTTCTTGTGGATGGGGACCACATTGGCCAGTTTCCAGTCACCTGGGACCTCACTGGTGAGCCAGGACTGGAGGAAAATGATGGAGAGCGGCTTGGCCAGCTCATCTGCCTGCTCTCTCAGCACCCTAGGATGGATCCTGTCCGGTCCCATGGACTTGTGAGTGTCCAAGTGGCTCAGCAGGTCCCAAACTAATTCCTCATGGATTTCCGGGGCATTACACTGCTCCCTGACCCCGTCACCCAGCTCAGAATAGAATAGAATAGAATAAACCAGGTTGGAAGAGAGCTTCAAGATCATCACGTCCAACCTATCACCCAACACCACCTAATCAACTAACCCATGTAACCAAGCACCCTGTCAAGTCTCCTCCTGAACACCTCCAGTGACGGCAACTCCACCACCTCCCCAGGCAGCTCATTCCAATGGGAAATCACTCTCTCCGTGTAAAACTTCCTCCTGACCTCCAGCCTGAACTTCCCCTGGCGCAGCCTGAGACTGTGTCCTCTTGTTCTGGTGCTGGCTGCCTGGGAGAAGAGACCAACCTCTGCCTGTTTACAACCCCCCTTCAGGTAGTTGTAGAGAGCAATAAGGTCACCCCTGAGTCTCCTCCTCTCCAGGCTAAGCAGCCCCAGCTCCCTCAGTCTCTCCTCATAGGGCTTGTGTTCCAAGCCCCTCACTAACTTCGTTGCCCTTCTCTGGACTCGTTCCAGCAAGTCAACATCCTTCCTAAACTGAGGGGCCCAGAACTGGACACAGTACTCGATGTGTGGCCTAACCAGTGCAGTGTACAGGGCCAGTCATCCTGAACTCCTGCCTTGCTGTTAAAAATTGAGGCAAAGAAGGAGTTCAGGACCTCAGCCTTTTCCTTCTCTTCAGTCACCGTGTTCCCCTCCAGGTCCAATAAGGAGTGGAGGTTCTTCTTGCCCTTCTTTTTAGTGTTAATGTATTTGTAAAAATGCTTTTTATTATCTTTGACAGAGGTGGCCAGCTTGAGTTCCAACTGGGCCTTTGCCTCCCTAATTTTTTTCCTACATAATCTAACAGCTTCCTTAAACATACCTCGAGAAGCCTTCCCCTCCTTCCAAAGGTGATACAGCCTCTTTTTTCCCCTTAAATCCTCCAGGAGCTGCTTGCTCATCCAGGCCAGTCGCCTTCGCCACCAGCTCATCTTTCGGCACATGGGAACTGCCAGTTCCTGTGCCTTCAAGAGCTCCTGTTTGAAGTAGGCCCAACCATCCTGGACCCCTTGGTTCTTGAAGGCTGCTACCCAGGGAATTTTACAAATAAGTTTCTTAAACAGGCTGAAATTTGCCCTCCAGAAGTCCAAGGTGAAGGTTCTGTTGGTGCTCCTCCCTATCTCCCTGCATATTGAAATCTTCACTATCTCGTGGTCACTGCACCCTAGGCAGCCTCCCACAATCACATCTCCCACCAGCCCTTCTCTATTGGAGAACAGCAGGTCAGCAGGTCCTGATGCAGGCCAGGATGCCATTGGCCTTCTTGGCTGTCTAGGCACACTGCTGGCTCATGTTCAGCCTACTCTCAAACAGTACCCCCAGGTCCCTTTCTGCCTGGACACTCTCCAGCCACTCTGACCCCAGCCTGTAGCACTGCATGGGGTTCTTGTGGCCAGTGTATAGAACCTGGCACTTAGATGTGTTCAATCTCATGCCCTTGTACTCTGCCCATCTGTCCAGACTGTCAAGGTCCCTCTGCAGAGCTCTCCAACCCTCCAGCAGATCAACTCCTGCCCCCAGCTTGGTGTCATCTGCAAGCTTACTAATGATGGACTCAATCCCCTCATCCAGATCGTCAATAAAGATATTGGACAGGATGGGGCCCAGCACTGATTCCTGGTTTAGTTGATTAGATGGTGTTGGGTGATAGGTTGGACTTGATGATCTTGAAGGTCTTTTCCAACCTGGTTAATTCTATTCTATTCTAGTAGCTTGTGCTCTGAAGAAGGCTTCTTGTTCTTTACAGGACAGAATCTGATTCAGGAAGCTACCAGGATTTTATACAATAACCTATTTAGTTTCCATTGGAGTAAATAAATATAACTTTATTAGCTAATAAAATTTATAAAGCTTAGTTTTAAAAGCTTGCTGTAAAGGCTTAGGAAGAGGAACAGCCTTTAAACTTATTTCTCTTCTGCCTTCTTCTGTTGCCTAGATGAGTGGAAGGGGAATCGGTGGCAGAAAAGGAGTGGTTTATGGAATTTATTTGTTTAATCCTCACACTTCCTGCTAATAACTCTCTGCAAGACCTGATTATTATTAGTTTCTAAAATTATTTTTCATTTTGAAACAGATTTTTGGAGAGAAAAATTTGTGCAGGGGTAATGAAAGATGGATTCGCAAGCACACACTGCTGAAGAGAGACAACCAGAGAAGAGCCGGAGTTACAAAAGGTGTTACAAAGAGCATTCAACCTATGTCATAGAATCACAGAATTGTCAGGATTAGGAAGGGACCTCAAGGATCATCCAGTCCCAACCCCCCTGCCATGGCCAGGGACACCTCACACTACAGCAGGTTGCTCACAGCCACATCCAGCCTGGCTGCAAAAACCTCCAGGCATGAGGCTTCCACCACCTCCCTGGGCAACCTGTGCCAGTCTCTCACCACCCTCATGGGGAACAACTTCTTCCTAACATCCAATCTCAATCTCCCCACTTCTAGTTTTGCTCCATCCCCCCCAGTCCTATCACTCCTTGACACTCTCAAAAGTCCTTCGCCAGCTTTCTTGGAGCCCCCTTTAGATACTGGAGGGCCACAATTAGGTCTCCTCAGAGCCTTCTCTTCTCCAGACAAAACAGCCCCAACTCCCTCAGTCTGTCCTCATAGCAGAGCATCTCCAGCCCTCTGCTCATCCTCGTGGCCCTTCTCTGGACACCTTCCAGCACCTCCAGATCCTTCCTGGAACAGAGGCTCTGGAACTGGACACATAGCTCCAGCTGTGGTCTCAGCAGAGTGGGGAGAATCCCCTCCCTGGCCCTGCTGGCCTCACTTCTCTTGCTGCAGCCCAGGTGTCACTCCATGACACCCTCAGAAGTCCCTCCCCAGCTTTCTTGTAGGCTGTTCTACAAAACCAACTGCAAATTGAGGACACATCTCTCAGAATGAAGGCACAGAAAATCTTTCTCATTCTGTGGGCAACACTTGGGCAAGAAGTCCAGTTTTGTAGACCTGAGTTATGATATTGTCACCAATCATGGAGAAAGCCAAAAAAATTGAGCTCTGCCTCCTGATTTAGTTCTAAGTCTTCATTGGGCAACACTGAGTGAGAAGACAGATGTGTGAGATGAAATGATAGGGGAAGATTTCACTAGTCACTGTGAACTATATCTTGAACAGTGCTCTGATTTTGCTTCTTGAATCTTAGTCTAATATTTTAAGAGTAGAGTACAGTAGAATAGAATAGAATAGAATAGAATAGAATAGAATAGAATAGAATAGAATAGAATTAACCAGGTTGGAAAAGACCTCAGAGATCATCAAGTCCAACCTGTCACCCAGCACCATCTAATCAGCTAAACCATGGCACCAAGTGCCTCATCCAGGCTCTTCCTAAACAGCTCCAGTGATGGTGACTCCACCACCTCCCTGGGCAGCACATTCCAATGGCCAATCTCTCTAGGAAGAATTTCTTCCTCACCTCCAGCCTAAACCTCCCCTGGCACAGCTTGAGACTCTGTCCTCTTGTTCTGGTGCTGCTTGCCTGGGAGAAGAGACCAATCCCCACCTGGCTACAACCTCCCTTCAGGTAGCTGTAGAGAGCAAGAAGGTCTCCCCTGAGCCTCCTCTTCTCCAGGCTAAGCAACCCCAGCTCCCTCAGCCTCTCCTCACAGGGCTTTGCTCCAGACCGCTCCCCAGCTTTGTTGCCCTTCTCTGGACACCTTCCAGCATCTCAACATCTTTCCTAACCTGAAGAGCCCAGAACTGGACACAGGACTCAAGTTGTGGCCTAACCAGTGCTGAGCACAGGGTAGAGTGACTTGATGTCCTGTGTTGTTCTCCAAATGCTGCAAATCCTCCTACTCTGTGCTCTGAATTCATCTGGCCAGCTGCTTATAATGCAACACATAAAAGGGTCTATCAGACTCAAGGCCCTCCCTTTGGTGTCAGAACTCCCTTTAAAATATTTTAGGAAGGTTTGGATACTAAAATCTGTTTTGAAAGAACTTTGAAGGCTTCTTCTTTACTTTTTATATGTTTGGGGTATTTTTGGAAATTCTTGTTTTGGGGTCTATTGTTTCTTTTTAAAGCCAGGGAGATTTATCAGCCTAAGGCACTTATCTCAAGTATTTCGATCAGTCTTCTGTGGAAAGCAGTCTAAGGTACGGTGAGACTTAAATGGAATGTTAAAAGAGTCAAGATTTTGGTTTTGTGTAGAGAAGAAGCAGCCCTAGAACAAGGGACACATTGTGTTGGAAGAAAGATCATAGAATCATTGAATGGTTTGGGTTGGAAAGGACCTCCAAAGCTTACTCAGTCCAAACCCCTGGCAGTCATCAGGGGCATCCCCAACTACATTAGGCTGCCCAGAGCCCTGTTGAGCATCACCTTGAATATCTCCAGGGATTAATATCTCCAGGGGTTAATAGTCTACTGCTGGATGGTGACAGCCAGAGGGGCAGCTCACCAGCAGTAGAGAGAAGGAGAGCTGGTAAGGACTCTCAACTTGCTGCCCTGAGGCAAGCCACGAATGATCCACCAGGACATTCTGTGGAAACCGAGGGGAATCGGCACAAGAGGAGGACAGGGCCAGCCCAGATGAAGTGCTTCTATGCAAATGTGTGCAGCTTGGGCAACAAACAGGAGGAGTTAAGGGCCACTGTGCTGCTGGGATGCCACGACATAGTGGCTGTTACTGAAACTTGGTGGGATGATTCCCATGACTGGAATGTAGGCATAGATGGGTATAAACTCTTTAGGAAGGATAGGCAGGGAAGGAGAGGAGGAGCTGTTGCCAGTTGGAATCAGTGAAGCTCCACCTGGGGAGGGATGATGAGCTAGTTGAGTGTGAATGGGTTAAAATTAAAGGCAGGACAGGGGAAGGAGATATTACTGTGGGGGTCTCCTACAGGCCACCTGACCAGCAGATCCAAGCAGATGAGGCCCTCCACAGGCAAATAGAAGCAGCTTCCAGGTCACAAGCCCTGGTCCTCATGGGTGATTTCAACCACCCGGACATGTCCTGGAGGGACAACACAGCAAGGCACCAGCAATCCAGGATGTTCCTGGACTGCATAGAAGACAACTTCCTCCTCCAAATGGTAGAGGAACCAACAAGAAATGGTGCTATGCTGGACCTTGTTCTCACCAACAGGGAAGGGCTGGTAAGCAATGTGAGGCTCATAGACAGCCTTGGCTGCAGTGACCATGAAGCAGTTTAATTTAATATCCTCAGGGCAATCAGGAGGAAGTATTCCAAGCTCACGACCCTAGACTTTAGGCGTGCAGATTTTGATGGCTTCAGGGATCTGCTAGCCAAAGTGTCGTGGGACAAAGCCCTGGAGGGAAGAGGGACCCAGGACAGCTGGTCAGTATTCAAGGACCACCTCCTCTGTGTCCAGGAGCTCTGTATACCAACAAAGAGAAAAGCAGGTAAGAATGCTAGGAGGCCTGCCTGGATAAGCAAGGAGCTACTGGACACACTATTACTTAAAAAGAAACTCTACAGGAAGTGGAGAGAAGGACAGCTAGAACAGGGGGTATACAAGGAAGCTGCCCGAGCAGCAAGAGTCCTGGTTAGGAAAGCCAAAGCAGAGTTTGAATTGAATCTAGCCAGGGAGGTTAAAGGGAACACTAAGAACTTCTACAGGTATATTAATGGGAAGAAGAAGACTAGGGAAGGTGTGGGCCCCCTCAGAAAGGAAAATAGTGACATGGTCACAAGTGATGAGGAAAAGGCTGAGGTACTCAATAACTTCTTTACCTCAGTCTTCACTGCAAGGGCCTCTAGCCACACTCCTGCTGTTATGGAAGACAATGCCAGGGACGGGGAGGAAGAACTGCCCATTGTAAGTGCAGATCAGGTTCGTGATCACCTGAAGAACCTGAAAGTGTTCAAGTCCATGGGACCCGACAGGATACACCCATGGGTACTGAGAGAACTGGCAGAGGAGGTTGCTAAACCCCTCTCTATTATATTTCAAAAGTCATGGCAGTCTGGGGAAGTCCCCACAGACTGGAAAAGGGGAAACATTACCCCCATTTTCAAAAAGGGCAAGAAGGAGGAACCAGGGAACTACAGGCCAGTCAGTCTCACCTCTGTGCCCGGAAAGATCATGGAGCAGATCCTCCTGGAGTCACTACTGGCTCAGAAGAATAGTGAAGAGGTGATTGGGAACAGTCAGCATGGCTTTGCCAAGGGCAAATCCTGCCTGACCAACCTGGTTGCCTTCTATGAGCAGGTGACAAAATTAATAGATGAGGGGCGAGCAACTGATGTTGTTTACCTGGACCTGAGCAAAGCCTTCGACACTGTCCCGTACCACATCCTGGTCTCCAAACTGGTGACACATGGGTTTGATGGGTGGACCACTAGATGGATAAGGAACTGGCTTGATGGCTGCACCTAAAGAGTGGCTGTCAATGGCTCCATGTCCCAGTGGAGGCCAGTGACAAGCGGAGTCCCTCAGGGATCAGTCCTGGGACCTGTCTTGTTCAACATCTTTGTGGGTGCCATGGACAGTGGCATTGAGTGCACCCTCAGCAGGTTTGCTGATGACACCAAGCTGTGTGTTGCAGCAGACACGCTGGAGGGAAGGGAGGCCATCCAGAGGGACCTTGACAGCCTGGAGAGGTGGGCACAAGCCAACCTCATGAAGTTCAATAAGAGCAAGTGCAGGGTTCTGCATCTGGGTGGAGGCAATCCCAGGCACAAATCCAGGCTGGGCAGGGACTGGCTGGAAAGCAGCCCTGAGGAGAGAGACTTGGGGGTGCTGGTGGACAAAAAGCTCAACATGAGCTCTCAGTGTGCACTTGCAGCTCGCAAAGCCAATCAGATCCTGGGCTGCATCAGGAGAAGTGTGGCTAGCAGGTTGAGGGAGGTGATCCTCCCCCTCTACTCAGCCCTGGTGAGACCCCACCTGGAGTACTGTGTCCAGTTCTGGAGCCCCTATTACAAGAGGGATGTGGAGGTGCTGGAACGTGTCCAGAGAAGGGCCACAAGGATGATCAGAGGGCTGGAGCACCTCTCCTATGAGGACAGACTGAAGGAGTTGGGGCTGTTCAGTCTGCAGAAGAGAAGGCTCTGAGGTGACCTAATTGTGGCCTTCCAGTATCTGAAGGGGGCCTACAGGAAGGCTGGGGAAGGACTTCTCAGGATCTCAGGTAGTGATAGGACTAGGGGGAATGGAATGAAGCTGGAGGTGGGGAGATTCAGGCTGGATGTGAGAAGGGGGTTCTTCACCATGAGAGTGGTGAAACCCTGGAATGGGTTGTCCAGGGAGGTGGTCGGGGGCCCCGTCCCTGGAGGTGTTTAAGAGCAGGCTGGATGAGGCTCTGTCCAGCCTGATCTAGTGTGGGGTGTCCCTGCCCATGGCAGGGGGGTTGGAACTAGATGATCCTTGTGGTCCCTTCCAACCCTGACTGATACTATGATACTATGATACTATGATATGGAGCCTCAATCACCTCCCTGGGCAACCTGTTGCAGTGCTCCACCACCCTCATAATGCAGAACTTGTTCCTAACATCCAATCTAAATCTGCTCTTCTGTAATTCCAAACCATTGCTCCTCATCCTATCACTGCAGGCCTTTGCAAACAGTCCCTGTGCAGCCACCTTCTAGCCCCCTTCAGGTGCTGGCATGCTGCTATTAGGTGTCCCTGGAGCCTTCTCTTGTCCAGTCTGAGCAACCCCAACTCCCTCAGCCTGTTCTTGATACTGGAAACAGCTCTGCAGAGCTGAATTTTTAACACGTTTGACTCACAAGTTGCTATTAAATTAGTCTGCAGTCCCTCAGGCAGCTGCAAATAGCATTGGCAGTATTAAAAGTGGTGAAAATTATACCTTAACAGAAAATGCTCTGTACACAGAGCATTAGGTTATTGCTTTGTGATACATTGACTTGTTCTATGAGTCCTGCACTTGGGTCACAACAGCCCCACTCAGCTCTCCAGGCTCGGGGTGGAGTGGCTGGAAAGCTGCCCAGGAGAGGAAGACCTGGTGGTGCTGGCTGACAGCTGGTTGAATATGAGCTAACAGGGTGCTGAGGTGGCCAAGAAGGTCACCAGCATCCTGGCCAGCACCCAGAAATAGTGTGACCAGCAGGAACAGAGAAAGGATTGCTCCCCTGGACCCAGCACTGGTGCTTCTGGTAGAAGACTTGAATTTGTGTTAGACTCAGAAGTACTCTGCTGATAGTTTTAGGGAATGACAAACATCATTTACTTTGTCAACAATCAGCAAACTGAGCTTCTGTCTCTCTGCTGTTCTAAAGAGGGAGGGAGAGATGTGTCAATACATAGAATCATAGGATCAATAAGTTTGGAAAAGACCTCAAGGATCATCAAGTCTAACCTGTTAATACAGGCTGGGGTCTGAGTGCCTGGAGAGCAGCCAGGCAGAAAAGGACCTGGGGGTACTGGTTCATAGCAGGCTGAACATGAGCCAGCAGTGGCCTGCATCAGGAACAGTGTGTCCAGCAGGAGCAGGGAGGTCATTCTGCCCCTGTACACTGCACTGGTTAGGCCGCACCTCAAGTACTGTGTCCAGTTCTGGGCCCCCTCAGTTTAGGAAGGATGTTGACTTTCTGGAGCGTGTCCAGAGAAGGGCAACAAAGTTGGTGAGGGGCTTGGAACACAAGCCCTATGAGGAGAGGCTGAGGGAGCTGGGGCTGCTTAGCCTGGAGAAGAGGAGACTCAGGGGTGACCTTATTGCTGTCTACAACTACCTGAAGGGGGGTTGTAGACAGGCAGATGTTGGTCTCTTCTCCCAGGCAGCCAGCACCAGAACAAGAGGACACAATCTCAGGCTGCGCCAGGGGAGGTTCAGGCTGGAGGTCAGGAGGAAGTTCTACACAGAGAGAGTGATTGCCCATTGGAATGGGCTGCCCGGAGAGGTGGTGGAGTCACCATCACTGGAGGTTTTCAGGAGGAGACTTGATGGGGTGCTTGGTTGCATGGTTTAGTTGGTTGGGTGGTGTTGGATGATAGGTTGGACGCGATGATCTTGAAGGTCTCTTCCAACCTGCTCTGCTCTATTCTGTTCTGTTCTGTTCTATTCTATTCTATTCTATTCTATTCTATTCTATTCTATTCTATTCTATTCTATTCTTTCCTTCCTTCCTTCCTCCCACCCTCCCTCCCTCCCTTCCTCCCACCCTCCCTCCCTCCCTTCCTCCCTCCCTCCCTCCCTCCCTCCCTTCCTCCCTCCCTCCCTTCCTTCCTTCCTTCCTTCCTTCCTTCCTTCCTTCCTTCCTTCCTTCCTTCCTTCCTTCCTTCCTTCCTTCCTTCCTTCCTTCCTTCCTTCCTTCCTTCCTTCCTTCCTTCCTTCCTTCCTTCCTTCCTTCCTTCCTTCCTTCCTTCCTTCCTTCCTTCCTTCCTTCCTTCCTTCCTCCCTCCCTCCCTCCCTTTCTCCCTTCCTCCCTCCCTGCAGGGCACATACTGAGCCATAGCTTTAGGCAGAGGGGAAAGCAGAACTCCCTTCTGCAAGCCACACTAAGTAAGGACCACTCAGAGCTGTAGCCCCAGCTTTTAGAGTCATCATAGAATCGCAGAATCAACAAGGCTGGAAAACACCTCAGAGATAATCAAATCCAACCTGTCACCCAACACCTCCTGACAACTAAACCATGGCTCCAAGTGACAAGTGCCACATACAAGCCTTTCTTCAACACCTCCAGGGATGGGGACTCCACCACCTCCCTGGGCAGCACATTCCAATGGGCAATTTACTCTCTCTGGGATGAACTTTCTCTTCACCTCCAGCCTAAACTTCACCCTGGCACAGCTTGAGACTGTGCCCTCTTGTTCTGCTGCTGGTTGCCTGGGAGAAGAGACCAACCCCCTACCTGGCTACAACCTCCCTTCAGGGAATTGTAGAGAGCAATCCTGTTTTCTCTGAGGGAGGAAGGTTGTGTGCATCAGAAGTGACTGCAGGGCACTCTGGATTCTTTGAGGGTGCTTTTCCCAGTCTGAAAACTTGGCTCCATTTAGTTCACTTTTCATTCTGCTTTTGACTTTTTCCCTTCCGCTCTCACCAGGCCTGCTCTCAGCCTTTCATTTGTGGCTGGATGTACTCCTAGAGAAAAGAAGGCTGAAAGGAGACTTTCTGGTTTTCTGCAGCTCCCTGAAAGGAGGTTGGAGCCAGGTGTGGGGTCTGGTCTCTTCTCATAGAATCACAGAATCAACCAGGTTGGAAAAGACCTCAGAGATCATCAAGTCCAACCTATTACCTAATACCTCCTGACAACGAAAACCAAGGCTCAAAGTGCCACACCCAATCCTTTTCTGAACACCTCCAGGGATAGGGACTCCACCACCTCCCTGGGCAGTACATTCCAATGGCTAATTACTCATTCTGGGAAGAACTTTCTCCTCACCTCGAGGTTGGCATGGGTTTGGTCTCTTCTCCCTAGTAACAGTCTCCTCTCCCTAGGAAAAAGTGGTAGGACAAGAGGAAATGGCCTCAAATTTGCCCCAGGGGAGGCTTAGTTTGGATTTGAAAAGAAACTTGTTGACTGAAAGGGTCCTCAAAGCCTGGAACAGGCTTCCCAAGGAGGTGGCTGAATCCCCATCCCTGGAGGTGTTTCAAAGGTGAAGAGATGTGGTGCTGAGGGAAATGGTTTAGCCCCAGCCTTGGTAGAGCAAGAGAAAGGTTGGAATTGATGATCTTAAAGGTCTTTTCCAACGAAAATGACTCTTGGTTCCAGAAGTGGTCTGTTCTATTGTTGCACACCTTCCCCAATGTATCTGGGAGAAAAAACAAAACCAAACGATAAAGAACCAAGCAGTTTCATCCCCTTGAAAGTAGATATTGACTAAATTATTGTTATGATTGCATAGTTGATATAAGTGGTAGTTTTAGGGGGAGAAATTACCAACCCACCAATATATAGCACAAGCCCTATGAGGAGAGGCTGAGGGAGCTGGGGTTGTTCAGCCTGGAGAAGAGGAGGCTCAGGGGAGACCTTGCTCTCTACAACTACCTGAAGGGAGGTTGTAGCCAGGTGGGGGTTGGTCTCTCCTCCCAGGCAACTTGTGACAGAACAAGAGGACACAGTCTCAAGGTGTGCCAGGGGAAGTTTAGGCTGGATGTTAAGAAGAAATTCTTCCAAGAAAGAGAGATTGGCCATTGGAATGTGCTGCCTAGGGATGTGGTGGAGTCCCCATCCCTGGAGGTGTTCAAAAAAGGCTTGGATGTGGCACTGGAAGACATGGTTTAATTGTCAGAAGGTGCTGGGTGATAGGTTGGACTTGATGGTCTCTGAGGTCTTTTCCAGCCTTATTGATTCTATGATTTAGAAACATCATAGAATCAATCTTTTCCAACCTTATTGATTCTATGATTTTATGATTTATGACTATAAAACAATAGCAGAGGTAGGTTGGGGAGGAGTTTCTTACTCTCTTTAGGAAAACGTACCCTAACTGTGTTGGAAAGATAAACCTCTTCCCCTCCCTGAAGATAGCAACATACTGGCAGATGTCAAACAGGAGAAAAACCACCCATGAAAACAGCTTTGCTCAAGATTGTTTTGGTGTTAGCCCCTGCTCTTTCCTGTTCCCTCCTACCCTGACTTCCCCCAGGATATTCCTGTTTCTGAGACTTACTTTTAAACAAATAAATAAGCACCAGTGCAAAGCTTCATTTAACAAAAAAAAAAGGAAAACAACAATTCATGGAATACAAGGGTGCAGATTTTTTCAGCAAGCCTCTGCAGGACATCACAAGAGTGCTGAGACACTGGCACAGGTTGCCCAGGGAGGTGGTGGATGCCTCATAGAATCAACAAGGTTGGAAAAGACCTCAAAGACCAAGTCCAACTTGTCACCCAAGACCTCATGACTACTAGACCATGGCACCAAGTGTCACATCCAATCCCTCCTTGAACACCTCCAGGGATGGTGACTCCACCACCTCTCTGGGCAGCACATTCCAATGGCTAACAACTCTCTCACCTGCAGCCTAAACCTCCCCTGGCACAGCTTGAGACTGTGTCCTCTTGTTCTGGTGCTGCTTGCCTGGGAGAAGAGACCAACCCCCACCTGGCTACAACCTCCCTTCAGGGAGTTGTAGACAGCAATAAGGTCTCCCCAGAGCCTCCTCTTCTCCAGGCTGAACAATCCCAGCTCCCTCAGCTTCTCCTCGTAGTGCTTGTGCTCGAGGTCTCTCACCAGCCTCATTGCCCTGGAGGTTTTTGCAGCCAGGCTGGATGTGGCTGTGAGCAACCTGATGTAGTGTGAGGTGTCCCTGGCCGTGGCAGGGGGGTTGGAACTGGATGATCCTTGAGGTCCCTTCCAATCCTAACAATTCTGAAATTCTGTGATTTCAGGTGTTTTGTTTCCTACATACTGCTGCTTTCATCAGTAGGGCCATTCAGATTGCGGAAGTGCTGCTGTGTGGTGTTCTGCACTCATTGCCTGCACTTCTTTGCTCCCTGTTGGAAGTGAATGCAATTCATCTACCTGTGAGCATTGCTCAGTGAGGTACAGATGGCAGCACCATGGTTTACCAATGGAAAAAAAAAGAAACAATGATCCACCTCCTCATCAAGGAAATTACCTTCTTGGGTTCTTTTTGCACTGCATTTTTGTCTCATTTCACAAGCTTTTTAGGATCCATGATTAGGCCTGGAGAAGAGAAGGCTCCAAGGAGACTTAATTGTGGCCTTCCAGTATCTGAAGGGGGCTCCAAGAAAGCTGGGGAGGGACTTTTGAGAGTGTCAGGGAGTGATAGGACTGGGGGGAATGGGACAAAACTAGAAGTGGGGAGATTGAGATTGGATGTTGGGAAGAAGTTGTTCCCCATGAGGGTGGTGAGAGGATGGCACAGGTTGCCCAGGGAGGTGGTGGAAGCCTCATGCCTGGAGGTTTTTGCAGCCAGGCTGGATGTGGTTGTGAGCAACCTGCTGTAGTGTGAGGTGTCCCTGGCCATGGCAGGGGGGTTGGAACTGGATGATCCTTGAGGTCCCTTCCAACCCTGACAATTATTCTATGACGTGGATGGGTAACTGAAGCACAGAGAAAGTCTCACCCAAAAAGTGCTGCTTCAAGATGCTTTCATCCCTGGGTGCTTTTCCATTTTCAGTTCAAGTAAATTGTCAAATAGTTAATCCAGGACTTAAGTAGCAGCTTATTATTGATGGAGAGAGAGTGCCAGGAATAAGGATTTCCTCTGTGTAGCTCAGGATGTGTTTTAAGCCTTGTCTAAGGTGCAGTGAAGTTCACAGGATGGACATGGCTATTCCTCTGGGTTCTGTAATTAAACATTAGGAATACACATGCACCCCAAACCCTCCAACCCTCCTACATGCTGCTACTCATTATGAATGTAAATGCCTCTTTCCAGGTGCCTAACAGCTGGAGTTATGAAGCACAGTCCCTGCTGAGCACAGATGTCAACCTGCAAACCAGTGGTACCTTAGAGTCCAGGGAATCATATCACCAAATATTTGGGGTTGGAAGGGAACATAAAAATCCTTCTAGTTCCAACCACCCTGCCATGGGCAGAGTCACCTTATGCTAGATCAGATTGCCCAGGGCCTCATCCAGCCTGGCCTGGAACATCTCCAGGCACAGAGGCATCCACAACCTCTCTGGGCAACCTGTTCCAGTGCCTCACCACCCTCACTAGAAAACAATTCTTCCTGATCTCCAGTCTCATTCTGCCCTCCTCAAACTTCAGTCCATTCCCTCTTGGCCTAGCACTGCAAGCCCTTGTGAAAAGTCCCTTCGCAGTTTTCTTGTAGCCCCCTTCAGTTACCAGAAAGCTACTCTAAGGTCTCCCCAGAGCCTTCTCTTCTCCAGGCTAAACAGCCCTAGTACTGTTGATGAAGGAGAGCTTCATCTCTTTTGTGAAAGTACTTTCACACCCTTTTGGCTCCCTATGCCCCCCTCTATTTTATTCAAGCTTCTGTATCTTGCTCCTGGAGTCAGTATTCTCTTTGTGAGAATACATTGAAGATGTTAAACATAATGCTGACTATTTTGAGGGATGGCAAACCAACATTTTCCTCCAGAGCTTTGAAGAAGCCTTTTGCTCCTTTCTTCCCCAACCTACCTGCTTATTTCACTCTTCTATTATATTACCCATACTCTGTTTCTTCTACTCAAAAAGGTGATTCCCAGCAGGAGCAGGGAAGTCATTCTGCCCTGTACTCAGCACTGGTTTGGCCACACTTTGAGGACTGGGTCCAGTTCTGGGCTCCTCAGGTTAGGAAAGATGTTGAGATGCTGGAAGGTGTCAAGAGAAGGGCAACAAAGGTGGGGAGGGGTCTGGAGCACAGCCCTGTGAGGAGAGGCTGAGGGAGCTGGGGTTGCTTAGCCTGGAGAAGAGAAGGTTCAGGTGAGACCTTCTTGCTCTCTACAGCTACCTGAAGAGAGGTTGTAGCTAGATGGAGGTTGGTCTCTTCTCCCAGGCACCCAGCACCAGAACAAGAGGACACAGTCTCAAGCTGTGCCAGGGGAGGGTCAGGCTGGAGGTGAGGAGTATCGCTTTCCAGTATCTGAAGGGGGCCTACAAGAAGGCTGGGGAGGGACTTCTCAGGATCTCAGGTAATGATAGGACTAGGGGGAATGGAATGAAGCTGGAGGTGGGGAGATTCAGGCTGGATGTGAGGCGGAGGTTCTTCCCCATGAGAGTGGTGAAGCCCTGGAATGGGTTGTGCAGGGAGGTGGTTGAGGCCCCATCCCTGGAGGTGTTTAAGACCAGGCTGGATGAAGTGCTGTCCAGCCTGATCTAGTGTGGGGTGTCCCTGCCCATGGCAGGGGGGTTGGAACTAGATGATCCTTGTGGTCCCTTCCAACCCTGACTGATACTACGATACTATGAAAGTTCTTCCCAGAAAGAGAGATTGGCTATTGGAATGTGCTGCCCAGGGAGGTGGTGGAGTCACCAGCACTGGAGGTGTTTCAGAAGAGCCTGGAAGAGCCTGGTGACATGGTTTAGTTGATTAGATGGTGTTGGGTGTTGGGTGAGAGGTTGGACTTGATGATCTCAGAGGTCTTTTCCACCCTGGTTAATTCTGTATTGTGATTTATCAACTAAGAAGCAACCAACCTCAAACCTCAGCAGGGAACCCATCATGTGTATCTCAATCTTATCCCATTTGGTTTTTGCTAATGCAGGAGAATTGTGGATTCTGACTTAAGCACACAGTGATCATTGTGTGAAAGCTCCACAGGTTCTAAATTTTCAGAGCAATGTTATAATGGAATTGCTGTGCTGTAGCAAGCAATAGAGAATCTAGTCAAGGAATGCTTTGTCACAGAAGCATCAAGTGCATTGTATTGGAAGGGACCTCTGAAGGTCACCTAATCCAACCCCCCTGCAGTAAGCATGGACACTCAGAGCAGCTTGCTCACATCCCAATCAAGTTTGACCTTGAATGTCTCCAGGGATGGAGCCTCCACCACCTCCCTAGGCAACCTGTTTCAGTGTTCCACCACCCTAATGGTGTAGAACTTCCTCCTAACATCCAATCTGAATCTCCCCATTTCTAGTTTTGCTCCATCCCCCCCAGTCCTATCACACCCTGACACCCTCAAAAGTCCCTCCCCAGCTTTCTTCTAGGCCCCCTTCAGCTGCTGGAACACCACAATAGTAAAGAACTTCTTCCTAATGCCCATTCTGTGTCTCTCCTCTAGCTTCCAGCTATTGCCCCTTGTCCTAGTGCTCCATGCCCTTGCAATCAGCTCCTCAGACTGATCACTTTTTGACAGTTGGCAGTGAAGTATTTCCACTCTTCCTATGCCTCTCAAACGTTCCTGTGAGACCTCTCTCAGTCTGTAACAGCCCCTGCCATGTGGTCAAAGGGATTTCAGCATTCCAGTAGAGGCTGCACCACTGCTGAATGCAGCTGCAATCTGACCTCCCTGCTGCTGCTTCACCTGCAGTAATCATACACCCAAGGATCACCTTTTTGACCCCCACCCTTGTAATTGCCTCTACCCTCAGCAGTTCCTTTCTCAAAGGCTGCATCTAAGCTTACTTGCAAGGGAACACCAGGAGACACCCCACTTCCTACAGGAAGGCTGCGGAAGGACTTCTCAGGATGTCAGGTAGTGATAGGACTAGGGGGAATGGAATGGAATGAAGCTGGAGGTGGGGAGATTCAGGCTGGAGGTGAGGAGGAGGTTCTTCACCATGAGAGTGGTGAAACCCTGGAATGGGTTGTCCAGGGAGGTGGTCGAGGCTCTATCCCTGGCGGTGTTTAAGACCAGGCTGGATGAGGCTCTGGCCAGCCTGATGTAGTGTGGGGTGTCCCTGCCCATGGCAGGGGGGTTGGAACTAGATGATCCTTGTGGTCCCTTCCAACCCTGAATGATACTATGATACTGCTGTCAACTAGCACCCCTAGGTCCCTTTCTGCCTGGCTGCTCTCCAGCCACTCTTACCCCAGCCTGTAGCACTGCATGGGGTTCTTGTGACCAAAGAGCAGCACCTGGCACTTGGACTTGTTCAGTGCCATCCTGTTGGACACTACCTATCTGTCCAACTTGTCAAGGTCCCTCTGCTGAGCTCTCCTACACTCTAACAGATCAACTCTCCTCCTAAACACCTTCAGTGATGGTGACTCCACCACCTCCCTGGGCAGCACATTCCAATGGGCAATCACTCTATGAGAAATTTTTTCCTAACATCCAATCTAAACCTGCCCTGGCACAGCTTGAGACTGTGTCCTCTTGTTCTGGTGCTAGTTGCCTGGGAGAAGAGACCAGCCCCCACCTGGCTACAAAATTAATTCACTCTGCCTGACCAAAGCCATTTGTACAACATGGGGAGGTTCAGGCTGGATGTTAGGAAGAATTTCTTCCCAGCAAGAGAGATTGGCCATTGGGATGTGCTGCCCAGGGAGGTGGTGGAGTCACCATCCCTGGAGGTGTTTACGAAGAGCCTGGATGAGGCACTTGGTGTCATGCTTTAGTGGATTAGATGGTGCTGGGTGATAGGTTGGACTCAATCTCTGAGGTCTTTTCCAACCTGGTCAATTCCATTCTACTTTTCTATACTGAAAATGTGAAACTCAAACATTTAGTTCCAAGCTGGAAGGTTTCTTCATTATTCCCTGCATATACCCATGTGACAATTTTTTTTTTTTTTGTGTAAAGCCACTACACTGATAACATATTTTAATTAAAAGCTTCTTTTAAAGGCATTTAACCAAATATCCATCTCTGCCTCCCCTAGGGATCACTGATGGGGTTTTTATTACCTTAAGCATGTCATGGAGGCATTTTATGAGAAAAATCAGTGTTTGGGTGCTTGCTTTATTCCCTTTGTGATCCTGGCTTTGATAATCATTATTGTGACCGTTTGACGTTGTACCCTTAAGAAAGGGAATATGGTGGACAGAAGTTGATAAACGAAAAGAAGGATCTAAACTAATTTCATTGGTAGAATGGGAGGAAGCACCTTCTGAACTGGGAGTGCAGGAGGGTATACTGGGCATTCCAGCACTTTTCTATCAGTTTTATTAGAATAAAATCTTTATTAGAATAAACCAAACCAGGTTGGAAGAGACCTTCAAGATCATCGTGTCCAACCCATCAACCAATCCAACCCACCCAAAAAGCTAACCCATGGCAACAAGCACCCCGTCAAGTCTCCTTCTGAACACCTTCAATGACGGCGACTCCACCACCTCCCCGGGCAACCCATTCCATGGCGCAATCACTCTTTCTGTATAGAACTTCTTCCTAACATCCAACCTGAACTTCCCCTGGCGCAGCCTGAGACTGTGTCCTCTTGTTCTGGTACTGGCTGCCTGGGAGAAGAGACCATCATCCGCCTGTCTACAACCTCCCTTCAGGTAGTTGTAGAGAGTGATAAGGTCACCCCTGAGTCTCCTCTTCTCCAGGCTGAGCAACCCCAGCTCCCTCAGCCTCTCCTCATAGGGCTTGTGTTCCAAACCCCTCACCAACTTTGTTGCTCTTCTCTGGACTCGTTCCAGCAAGTCAACATCCTTCCTAAACTGAGGGGCCCAGAACTGGACACAGTACTTGAGGTGCAGCCTAACCAGTGCAGTATACAGGGGCAGAACGACCTCCCTGCTCCTGCTGGCCACACTGTTCTTGATGCAGGCCAGGATGCCATTGGCCCTCTTGGCTGCCTGGGCACACTGCAGGCTCATGTTCAGCCTACCATCAACCAGCACCCCCAGGTCCCTCTCTGCCTGGCTGCTCTCCAGCCACTCTGACCCCAGCCTGTAGCACTGCATGGGGTTGTTGTGGCCAATGTGCAGAACCCGGCACTTGGATGTGTTAAATCTCATGCCGTTGGATTCTGCCCATCTGTCCAGCCTGTCGAGGTCCCTCTGCAGAGCCTCTTTACCCTCCAGCAGATCAACTCCTGCCCCCATATTGGTGTTGTCAGCAAATTTACTGATGATAGACTCAATGCCTTCATCCAGATCATCAATAAAGATGTTAAAGAGCACACGGCCCAGCACTGATCCTTGGGGCACACCACTAGTGACTGGCCGCCAGCTGGATGTGGCACCGTTCACCACCACTCTCTGGGCTCGGCCATCCAGCCAGTTCCTAACCCATCGCAGTGTGCTCCCGTCCAAGCCATGGGCTGACAGCTTGGCCAGCAGTTTGCTATGGGGGACGGTGTCAAAGGCCTTGCTGAGATCCTGGTAGACTACATCCACAGGCCTCCCCACATCCACCAGGCGGGTCACCTGATCATAGAAGGAGATCAGGTTGGTCAGGCAGGACCTGCCCTTCCTAAATCCATGCTAGCTTGGCCTGATCCCTTGGCCATCCTCTAAGTGTTGTGTGATTGCACTCAGGATGACCTGTTCCATGATCTTGCCTGGCACTGAGGTCAGGCTGACAGGCCTGTAATTCCCTGGCTCATCCAACCGGCCCTTCTTATGGATGGGCACCACGTTGGCCAGCTTCCAGTCCTCTGGGACCTCTCCAGTGAGCCAGGACTGCTGGAAAATTATGGAGAGTGGCTTGGCCAGCTCATCTGCCAGCTCTCTCAGCACCCTAGGATGAATCCCATCTGGTCCCATGGACTTGTGGGGATCCAAGCTGCTAAGGAGAGTTCCAACCACCTCCTCATGGAACATAGGGAAACTGTGCAGCTCCCTGGCTCCTTCTGCCAGCTCTGCAGGCCGGCTGTCAGGAAGACGTTCTGCCCTTCTAGTAAAAATTGAGGCAAAGAAGGTGTTAAGTATCTCTGCCTTTTCCTCATCCTTTGTTACAATGTTCCCCTCCGTATCCACCAAGGAGTGGAGGTTGTCCTTTCCCTTCCTCTTGCTATTAATGTATTTATAGAAGAACTTTTTGTTGTCCTTCACAGTAGAGGCCAGTTTAAGCTCCAAGTGTGCTTTTGCCTCCCTAATTCTCATCCTACAAGACCTAGCAACATCCTTAAACATTCTGTGGGTTGCCTCCCCTCTCTTCCAAAGGTGATACACCCTCTTTTTTTCCCTCAGTTCCATTAAAAGTTCATGAACCATCCAGGCTGGCCATCTGCCCCGGCGGCTCATCTTCCAGCACATTGGCACAGCCTGTCCCTGAGCCTTCAACAATTCTTCATTGAAGTAGGTACAGCTCTCCTGGACCCCTTTGTTTTTAAGGGCTTTATCCCAAGGAACCCTCTGAATTAGTTCCTTGAGTAACCCGAAGTCTGCCCTCCAGAAGTCCAGAGTGGAGGTCTTCTTGCCGCCCCTCTTGGCTTGACCAAAAACCGAGAATTCAATTATCTCGTGGTCACTGGACCCCAAACACCCTCCAACCACCACATCGCCCACCAGTCCTTCCCTGTTGGTGAAGAGGAGGTCAAGCATAGCCTTGCCCCTAGTAGGCTCTTGCAGCACCTGGGATAAGAAGCTGTCCTCCATGCATTCTAAGAACCTCCTAGACTGTCTCCTCTCTGCCGTGTTGAGTTCCCAGCAGATTTCAGGCAGGTTGAAGTCGCCCATGAGAACAAGATCCGGAGATCTTGAGACAACCCTAAGCTGCCTATAGAATGCTTCGGCAACATCTTCCTCCTGGTTGGGTGGTCTATAACAGACTCCAACCAGGGTGTCTGCCCTGCTGGTCTTCCCTCTAATTCTTATCCACAAGCATTCAACCCGATCGTCCCTTGTCTCCATCTCAATGGCATCTAGTGCCTTCCTGATGTAAAGGGCCACCCCTCCACCCCTTCTTCCTCGCCTGTCTCTCCTGAAGAGCTTGTAACCGTCAATTGCAGCGCTCCAGTCGTGTGAGTCGTCCCACCACGACTCTGTGATGGCAACTACTTCATAATTTTCCTGCTGCATCAAGGCTTCCAGCTCCTCCTGTTTGTTACCCATGCTTCGTGCATTAGTGTACATGCGCTTCAGCTGGGCTGCTGGTTTCACCTCCGACTCTGGCTTGTCGCCCTCAGACTCTTGTCTGAGAGGACTATTTTCAGCCCCTTCCCCCTTCGAAACTAGTTTAAAGCCCTGTCGATGAGACCCGCCAATTCCCTACTCAGGATCTTTTTATCTTTGGAGGACAGTCCGTTGTCATATACAGTGATCTTTCCCCTTCTCTGGGACAGATGTACTCTATCTGTTGCCAGCTGGCCTGGTGCAGTAGAAAGTTTCCCAATATCAAAAAAAAACAAAATTCTTTTGACTGCACCAGCCTCTAAGCCACTTGTTAACTATAGCTGCTGACCTGTTCCTTATGGTATTCCCTCCTGCAAGTAAGGGTATTGATGAAAAAATTCTTTGTGCCCCTGACCCCTCAACCAGGTCTCCCAGGGCCCTGAAGTCATTTTTGATAGCCCTGGGAGTTCTGGTTGCAACATCATCATTCCCTAACTGCATAACTAGTAAAGGGTAGTAGTCAGAGGGCTGCACCAGTCTAGGCAGCCTACTGGTAACATCATTAACTTGGGCTCCTGACAGACAACAGAGTTCCCTATGAGATGGGTCAGGCCAACATATAGGGCCCTCCATTCCCCTCAGAAGGGAATCACCAATAACAATTACCCTCCTCTTTTTTTTGAGGGAACAGGTCCTGATGCCAGCGGAAGACTGTTTGACCTTAGGCTGCTTTGCCTTAGGCTGTTTAACCTTAGACTGCTTAGCCTTAGGGAAAACCCCAGATGGTGTGTCCTCCGGCATCAGGACCACCTCACCCTCAATTTCCAGTGCTCCATATCTGTTTTCCAAGAGCAGCGGGGAAGTCTTTCTTCCGCTTCTCCTTCGGGCAGCAGCTTGCAGCTCCTGGGCTTTCGGCCAAGGCTTTGGCCTTGAAACTGATAAGGCCTGTATTAACTGCTTTCCAATTAACACAACTGCTTCTAACCTTTTTTCTCTTTCTCTCTCTTTCTAACCCGCTCTGGGGAAAAGGGGGAGAGAGGGGGAGAGCGGAGGTGGGGAACCCCCTCATCAGAGGGGGGAACTCTCATTTCTGTGCTACTCTGTTGTATATCTTTGTATATATTGTAAATATTGTAAATTTGTATATATTTCCCCTGCATATCCTACATTGCTTTGTAAATATACAGCTCCACTGCTTTGCTAATTCAGCTGTGAGGTTTTTTTTTCCCTTTCCCTTCAATTTTCTTTCCTTTTAATTTACAGGGGGGCGGGAGGAGGCTTTTGGGCTTTACCCTTCCAACCCTCGACAATTATTAAGTACTGCTCAGCTTAATGGCTTTGCAGGAAAAAAATAACAATGCAGTGGAAAGAGAGGAAAAAAAAGAGAGAGATTTATTGGACCAATAATAATAATAATAATAATAATAATAATAATAATAATAATAATAAACAACTTAATAATAAACAACTTAATAATAACAGAAATAACATTAATTAAAATAACATCAAAATAACAGTAACTTAATAGTAACAACAATAATAAACATAAAAATAACATAAGAAGAAGAACAATAAAAGTAATAATAAAACAATAATAACAACAACAACAATAATTATAATAATAATAAACATCATCATCAAGGCTTTCTTGCTAAGTTTGGTGTTTCTCTAAAAGCTCTGTCTCTCCTTGTAAATAAAATGGGCCACAGACTGTTCTCTGTCCCTGAGGGCAAATGATGTGGCACAACCCAGACTGAGAGAGCTAAACTCTCTTCGCTCTCAAAACAAGGAAACTGCATCCAAGCTGCCCACTGGGAGCAATCCCTAGAGCACTCCATCCCCAATCCCATGCTCCAGGAGTGTTTGGGATGGTGTTAACTAGAATAGAATAGAATAAACCAAGTTGGAAGAGACCATCAAGTCCAACCTATCATCCAACACCATCTAATCAACTCAACCATGTCACCAAGCACCCTATCAACTCTCCTCCTAAACATCTCCAGTGATGGTGACTCCACCACCTCCCTGGGCAGCCCATTCCAATGGCCAATCTCTCTTGCTGGGAAGAACTTCTTCCTAACATCCAGCCTAAACCTCCCCTGGCACAATTTGAGACTGTGTCCTCTTGTTTTGGTGCTGCTTGCCTGGGAGAAGAGACCAACCCCCACCTGGCTGCAACTTCCCTTCAGGGAATTGTAGAGAGCAAGAAGGTCTCCCCTGAGCCTCCTCTTCTCCAGGATAAGCAACCCCAGCTCCCTCAGCCTCTCCTCACAGGGCTGTGCTCCAGACCCCTCCCCAGCTTTCTTGCCCTTCTCTGGACACCTTCCAGCAACTCAACATCTTTCCTAAACTGAGTGGCCCAGAACTGGACACAGGACTCAAGGTGTGGCCTAACCAGTAATACATATTAACTAAAGGCTGTAGTGCACACTAGGCACAATCTTGACATGCATCTTCCAGCTAAGCTTCAACTGAGTGGAATCCAGGATGTGGCCTCAAGCTGCCACTGGGTAGGTTTAGGCTGGACATTAGGAAAAACTTTTTCCCAGCAAGAGTGGTCAGGGGTTGGAATGTGCTGCCCAGGGAGGTGGTAGAGTCCCCAAGCCTGGATCTGTTTAAAAGTGGTTTGGATGTGATGCTTGGGGCTATGGTTTAGGAGTGAACCTTGTGGAGTAGGGTTCTGGGTTGGACTTCGTGATGCCGAGGGACTTTTCCCACCTGAATGTTTCTGTGATTCTGTGATGTGTGCTATGAGTAAGCACTGCAACATGAGCCAAAGGCTGCTGCTTCTTGATAGCTGGCGGAAGATGACCCAGTGTGAGACCAGGTGGCCATGAAGGTCAAGAGTATCCTGGTTTGGATGAGAAATAGTGTGATCAGCTGGACCAGGGCAGTGATCATCCCCCTCTACTCAGCACTGGTGAGGCCACATCATGAGTCCTGGGTGCAGTTTTGGTGCACTCGCTCCAACAAAGACATTGAGGTGCTGGAGCAGGTCCAAAGAAAGGCAATAAAGCTGGTGAAGGGTCTTGTGAGGAACAGCTGAAGGGTCTGATGGTGTTTAGTCTGGAGAAAAAGAAGCTGAAGGGAGATCTTCTCCTTCTCTACAAGACCCCTAAGGGAGGTTGGAACCAGGTGGAAAGTTGTCCTCTTCAGCCTAGTAACTCCAAGGAGACCTAATTGTGGCCTTCCAGTGTCTGAAGGAGGCTGCAAGAAAGCTGGTGAAGGACTTTTGAGGGTGTCAGGAAGTGATAGGACTGGGGGGAATGGAGCAAAACTAGAAATGGGGAGATTCAGATTGGATGTCAGGAAGAAATTGTTCTCCATGAGGGTGGTGAGAGGCTGGCACAGGTTGCCCAGGGAGGTGGTGGAAGCCTCATGCCTGGAGGTATTTAAGGCCAGGCTGGATGTGGCTGTGAGCAACCTGCTGTAGTGTGAGGTGTCCTTGCCTATGGCAAGGGAGTTGGAGCTGGATGATCCTTGAGGTCCCTTCCAACCCTGACAATTCTATGGCTCTATGATTCTGTGATCTAAGGTAAGAACTGGTTGTTGTCTCTGAAATAAATGAGAGGGTGGGTGGGTAATTGCATGTGTAATGTAAGTCAGAATCCCTAAGCAGGCAGTGGCTAAGTGATTCATGTAAGAGTAGTCAGATGTTCCTTTGGGGATAGACACTTTTCTCCTTACTTACTTACATACTTACTTACATAAATTACTACTTCAGGGCATTTATTGCAGAGACCCCAAGTCATAGTTTCATAGTTTCATAGTTTCATTCAGAGTTGGAAGGGACCACAAGGATCATCTAGTTCCAACCCCCCTGCCATGGGCAGGGACACCCCACACTAGATCAGGCTGGACAGAGCCTCATCCAGCCTGCTCTTAAACACCCCCAGGGACGGGGCCTCGACCACCTCCCTGGACAACACATTCCAGGGTTTCACCACTCTCATGGTGAAGAACCTCCTCCTCACATCTAGCCTGAATCTCCCCACCTCCAGCTTCATTCCATTCCCCCTAGTCCTATCACTACCTGAGATCCTGAGAAGTCCTTCCCCAGCCTTCCTGTAGGCCCCCTTCAGATACTGGAAGGCCACAATTAGGTCACCTCGGAGCCTTCTCTTCTGCAGACTGAAGAGCCCCAACTCCTTCAGTCTGTCCTCATAGGAGAGGTGCTCCAGCCCTCTGATCATCCTTGTGGCCCTTCTCTGGACACGTTCCAGCACCTCCACATCCCTCTTGTAATAGGGGCTCCAGAACTGGACACAGTACTCCAGGTGGGGTCTCACCAGGGCTGAGTAGAGGGGGAGGATCACCTCCCTCGACCTGCTAGCCACACTTCTCCTGATGCAGCCCAGGATCTGATTGGCTTTGCGGGCTGCAAGTGCACATTGAGAGCTCATGTTGAGCTTTTTGTCCACCAGCACCCCCAAGTCTCTCTCCTCAGGGCTACTTTCCAGCCAGTCACTGCCCAGCCTGTATTTGTGCCTGGGATTGCCTCCACCCAGATGCAGGACCCTGCACTTGCTTTTATTGAACTTCATGAGGTTGGCTTGTGCCCACCTCTCCAGCCTGTCAAGGTCCCTCTGGATGGCCTCCCTTCCCTCCAGTCAGACAGTCCTTCCTCCCTGCTCCCTGGCAATAGTCCTGACAGTGTCCAAACCCTCAGGAATTCTCATCCATGGAGTGCCAGAGTTTAAGTGACAGATTGAGTCTCAACTTCTAACTGTAAAACTCTTGTAAGAGAATTTAGGTTCTATTTTCACCAAGATTTCTTCTTCTAAAGTAAGTTCAATTCATCAGTCCTGCTTTTCCCTTTCCTTCAGGGGCCCCTTTACTCCCTACAGGATTATATTTCACAAGCCATCTGTTGAGAATCAAGGAAAACCTTTATACTTCCTCCCTCCCAGCCTTCCTCTTGCAGGATAACACAGCCACAGGTCACAGCTGAAAACTGCTGCAAAAATATTCCTGTTTTCTGCTGCCCTTCATCTCACTCAGGCTGTTGCTGGCTTTTATGAAGCAGACCTCTTCGTGCTGATACTTGATGAGGTGCTCCTGGAGGTTACTCTTGTTCTAAAACACAAGTCTGTGACTGTGAAGGCAGATGAAGTGATGCTTGTTTTGTATGACAGGTTTTACTCCTAGAGGTTGTATACCACCAGCATCAAAAGCCATAAGAAGCACTGGAGGAGGCTGCTCAGAGAGGTTGTGGAGCCTTCTTCTCTGGAGGCTTTCAGAAGTCACCAAGACATGCTCCTGGGCAACCTGATCTAGGTGAAACTTGAAACTGCTTTAGCAAGGGGCTGGAGTAAATGATCTCCAGAAGTCCCTTCCAAGCCCCACCATTGGATGATTCTGTGAAGAATGGAAAACTTTCCCCAGCCTTGTGAGAAAAACAGTGCTTCAGTAAAGGAGCTGGCACTAGAGAGTGTGACTAATGAGAAGGCTTTTCCTTGGCTTTGTACCGCGATTGAGAGATGGAGACAAAGCTTGATGTAAGCAAAGTGTCTACTTTATTGTACAAAGTCTTTTCTTTATATAGGCTAACATAATCAAAAGCAACTCGTGATTGGTAATTAGATGTGTCCGTAGGACAGTTACAGACTCATGATTGGCTGCCGAGAAAATGCCAGGGAAGACACATCGCCGGGCAAGGCTTCAGACAGGTGTTAGACAAAAGGCAAACGATCAAGCATCTCTTATCTAAGTTCAGAGAGAAGACAAAAGACTCTCTTGCAATGTTTACCAGCTCTTATTCTCAGGTCGTTGTGTGGCTTCCTGAGTCACAATGGCCGTTGGTAATCAGCTAAAGACTTTTTTTCTCTCTACACAGTTGTAGTTTTTCCCAAGGTCTGTGGCCTACAAGGGCTAGAACATTTCCTTCTATCAGCTGAGCATTGCTTGAGGTTCTACTCCCTAAATTCAGTGCATGAGCTTTGATTCAGAGAATCCTAGAATGGCTTAGGTTGGAAGAGACCTTAAGGATTATCTACTCCAACCCCCATGCCATTGCCAGGGATACCTCTCAGCTAGACTTGGTGTCTCAAAGCCTCATCCAGTCTGGCCTTAAACACTTCCAGGGAGAAGGCAGCCACAGTCTCCCTGAGAAGCCTGTTTCAGTGTCTCACTACCCTCATTCTGAAGAACTCCTTCCTCAGCTCCAGTCTAACCTTGCTCTCCCTCGGCTTCAAACCATTCACAGAGCCACATAAACTTTCAGGTTGGAAAAGACCCTGAGGATCACCAAGTCCAACCCAGAACCCTATTCTACAAAGTTCACCTCTAAATCATATCCTTTCTGTGCTGTCCAGCCTTCTCCTCAACTCTGATGTTATGGGTGGGTGAGAAAGTGTCCTTTGGGACTCTTGTCCTTGTCTTCTTGTTTTCTCCCTTGTCCTGTCTCTATGCACCCTCAGGAAAAGTCCCTCTACAGCCTTCCTGTTGGATCCTTTCTGTTATTAGAAGGCAGCTCTGAGGTCCCTCTCAGGCTGTCCTCATAGCAGAGGTGCTCCAGCCCTTGGATCATCTTTGTGGCCTCCTCTGGACTCACTCCAACAGCTCTGGGTCCTTCTTTTGTTGAGGAGCATCAGAACTGATTGCAGTATTTTAGGTGGTGTTTGATTATTACTACAATCATATTTTCCCACACCTGATCTAGAGAAGGTCCTTCTCAGCTGCTCATTGCTCTCTTACTTTGTATTTCTGCTCCCTTGCTTTTCATGGGAAACCTCTCATCTGCTCACCAGTCAGGGCTGACAGCAGGAAATTTTTATCCTCTCCACAGTGGG